>NW_025950363.1:1292500-1465000 GCF_021028975.2 Sphaerodactylus townsendi
CCCCCCCCCCACCCCCCCCCCCCCCCACCCCCCCCCCCCCCCACCCCCCCCCCCCCCCACCCCCCCCCCCCCCCACCCCCCCCCCCCCCCACCCCCCCCCCCCCCCACCCCCCCCCCCCCCCACCCCCCCCCCCCCCCACCCCCCCCCCCCCCCACCCCCCCCCCCCCCCACCCCCCCCCCCCCCCACCCCCCCCCCCCCCCACCCCCCCCCCCCCCCACCCCCCCCCCCCCCCACCCCCCCCCCCCCCCACCCCCCCCCCCCCCCACCCCCCCCCCCCCCCACCCCCCCCCCCCCCCACCCCCCCCCCCCCCCACCCCCCCCCCCCCCCACCCCCCCCCCCCCCCACCCCCCCCCCCCCCCACCCCCCCCCCCCCCCACCCCCCCCCCCCCCCACCCCCCCCCCCCCCCACCCCCCCCCCCCCCCACCCCCCCCCCCCCCCACCCCCCCCCCCCCCCACCCCCCCCCCCCCCCACCCCCCCCCCCCCCCACCCCCCCCCCCCCCCACCCCCCCCCCCCCCCACCCCCCCCCCCCCCCACCCCCCCCCCCCCCCACCCCCCCCCCCCCCCACCCCCCCCCCCCCCCACCCCCCCCCCCCCCCACCCCCCCCCCCCCCCACCCCCCCCCCCCCCCACCCCCCCCCCCCCCCACCCCCCCCCCCCCCCACCCCCCCCCCCCCCCACCCCCCCCCCCCCCCACCCCCCCCCCCCCCCACCCCCCCCCCCCCCCACCCCCCCCCCCCCCCACCCCCCCCCCCCCCCACCCCCCCCCCCCCCCACCCCCCCCCCCCCCCACCCCCCCCCCCCCCCACCCCCCCCCCCCCCCACCCCCCCCCCCCCCCACCCCCCCCCCCCCCCACCCCCCCCCCCCCCCACCCCCCCCCCCCCCCACCCCCCCCCCCCCCCACCCCCCCCCCCCCCCACCCCCCCCCCCCCCCACCCCCCCCCCCCCCCACCCCCCCCCCCCCCCACCCCCCCCCCCCCCCACCCCCCCCCCCCCCCACCCCCCCCCCCCCCCACCCCCCCCCCCCCCCACCCCCCCCCCCCCCCACCCCCCCCCCCCCCCACCCCCCCCCCCCCCCACCCCCCCCCCCCCCCACCCCCCCCCCCCCCCACCCCCCCCCCCCCCCACCCCCCCCCCCCCCCACCCCCCCCCCCCCCCACCCCCCCCCCCCCCCACCCCCCCCCCCCCCCACCCCCCCCCCCCCCCACCCCCCCCCCCCCCCACCCCCCCCCCCCCCCACCCCCCCCCCCCCCCACCCCCCCCCCCCCCCACCCCCCCCCCCCCCCACCCCCCCCCCCCCCCACCCCCCCCCCCCCCCACCCCCCCCCCCCCCCACCCCCCCCCCCCCCCACCCCCCCCCCCCCCCACCCCCCCCCCCCCCCACCCCCCCCCCCCCCCACCCCCCCCCCCCCCCACCCCCCCCCCCCCCCACCCCCCCCCCCCCCCACCCCCCCCCCCCCCCACCCCCCCCCCCCCCCACCCCCCCCCCCCCCCACCCCCCCCCCCCCCCACCCCCCCCCCCCCCCACCCCCCCCCCCCCCCACCCCCCCCATTCTTCTTCTTCTTCTTCTTCTTCTTCTTCTTCTTCTTCTTCTTCTTCATGTATTTTCACACTCCTACATTGCTGCTGGGTGACCTTGGGCTGGTCACAGTTCTTCAGAATTCTCTCAGCCCCCACCTACTTCACAAGGTGTCTGTTGTGGGGAGAGGAAGGGAAAGGAGCTTGTAAGCCACCTTGAGCCTCCTTATAGTTGAGAAAGGCAGGGTATAAATCCAAACTCTTCTTCTTAATGTCTGCTATTTCAATTTTATGCATTAATATCAAGATGAGGTCATGCGTTAGCCTGAAAAATACTCTCGCAGTCAACGTGAGCATGTGGCTCGGTGCAAGAACGCTCCGTGAAAGAGCTTTGTTGGAAAAGATTCGTCAACAGTTAAGGGCTCTTGACCCTTTTAGAGGGCAAACTTAATGGAAACAGATGCACAGAATCCATGGCTCTTCATAAAAGGTTCTCCATGGGAGCCTGAGAGTCGCGAAAACACATCAATACACCAGCGTTGATGTTCCACTTTGAGCTTTATTGTTTGACTCTATGCATGTCGGAAAGAGGTACATTTTCAAACATGGCTCTCTCTGTTCAGTGAAGATTATTTCTCTTGTTGCTTGAAAGGACTGTGACAATAAGTGGCAAAATGTGTCCTTTGTAGGGCTGCCAGCTCCAGTTTGGACAATACCTGGAGATTTGGGCATAAAGCTTTAGGAGAGTGGGGTTTGGGAAGGGCAGGGCAGGGCATGGAGCTGGTTAAAATGCCAAACAGCCCACACTACAAATCAGCCATTGTCTACAGGAGAACTGATCTCTCTAGTCTGGAGATCAGTTGTAATTCCAGAAGAAGAAGAAGAGTTTGGATTTATACCCCACCTTTGCGGCTTACAAGCTCCTTTCCCTTCCTCTCCCCACAACAGATACCTTGTGAGGTAGGTGGGGTTGAGGGAGTCCGAAAGAACTGTGAGTAGCCCAAGGTCACCCAGCAGGGATGTAGGAGTGCGGAAACACATCTGTTTCACCAAACAAGCCTCTGCCACTCAGGTGGAGGAGTGGGGAGTCAAACCCAGTTCTCCAGATTAGAGTCCAACTGCTCTTAACCACTACACCACGCTGGCTCACGCTGGCCCTACATGGGGATTGGTAAGCCAGTTCACTGCATCTCTGCATTAGCTGAAAACTGGTTTTTCTGAAACATGATCCAGAGCTTCTCATACACGCATATAATCCTTCAGATTGTGTGCATGCGTGTGAAAAGGTTCCATCAGAATAGTGTGTTACTGGGAGTTTGGGATCGCTAATCCAAGCGCCAGTGGAGAGGAGGTCGCTGAAGATTTTGCATGTGAAAACACAAAACCATACAGGATTTCTGCCCTCTGCTTGCTCCCGTTTTGCAAAAATGATCAGAATACATTCTTCAGATTGATTACTGCATCACTTTGGCGACAGATAATCATCACAGGCGCTGTATTTTGTTTTTAAAATTTGTCAGACCCGTGAATAGATTTTTAAAAGGTTAAAATTAATCACTTGCTCTTTATATAGTCTGGCTGGTGGGAGCTGAGGAAAATACACTGTTACTCTTGGTTGGTGCTGTAGGAATATCTTTTTTTTTAGTATTCAAATTTTGTTGGTATTGAAAAGGCTTCCAGAAAGCCAAGAAAATCAAAAGATCAAAACTATCAAATATACACTTAACGTAAGGACTCCTCATCTACATTGGCTGTGAATAATAAAAATTGATACCGCTTGCTGTTTACCCACATAGGCTCATTCCATACATGCAGAATAATGCACTTTCAAACTGCTTTCAGTGCTCTTTGAAGCTGTGCGGAATGGCAAAATCCACTTGCAAACAGTTGTGAAAGTGGTTTGAAAACGCATTATTTTGCATGTGCGGAAGGGGCCTATAGTTAAAAGTTCCAACTTAATAACCACAACTGAAGATTCAAATAATTTTTCTCTGTTAAGGCTTATAATAACAATCCACTAACTTTCAGAACCGGTAATCATCATTTTAATTTTTTTCTGTTTTACCCAAGTAATCGGTCAACAGTTTCCAATCGTCCAGCAAATTCACTGAACTCCTATCTCTAAGGCCCCTTCCGCACAGGCAGAATAATGCATTTCATAGTTGTTTGCAAGTGGATTTTGCTATTCTGCGCAGTGCAATCCAGCTGCAAAGTGCACTGAAAGTGGATTGAAAGTGCATAATTCTGCACGTGCAGAAGGGGCCTTAGTGTCGTAGGAATATCTTATAATGTTTGCGATGGCAGGTGGTGATAAAGCTAATTTCTCATAGAATGTCAAAAAACTAGTTACATGTTTGCATTTGTTGTTAGGGGCCATAAATCATTCTGCATGCAGACGAGCTCAGTTCATATTATGGTCCATAGACCATAATAAATATTGAGGATGATGAAATCCATATGAGGTCACCATAAATCAGCTGTGACTGAATGGCAATATGTGTGTGTGTACGTACAGACAGACAGACAGACAGACAGACAGACAGACAGACAGACAGACAGACAGACAGACAGACAGAAGAAAAGTTTGGATTTATACCCCATCTTTCTCTCCTGTAAGGAGACTCAAGGTGGCTTACAAGCTCCTTTCCCTTCCTCTGCCCACAACAGACACCTTGTGAAGTAAGTGGGGCTGAGAGAGTTCTGAGACAACTGTGACTAGCCCAAGGTCACCCCGCAGGAATGTAGGAGTGCAGAAACACATCTGGTTCACCAGATAGGCCTCTGCCACTCAGGTGGAGGGGTGGGGAATCAAACCCGATTCTCCAGATTAGAATCCACCTGCTCTTAACCATTACAGCATGCTGGCTTGACAGACAGACAGACAGACAGACAGACAGACGGACGGACAGACAGACAGACATATATATGCGAGATATATATGTGATTTTTGTCTTCTCAAGCAAATTTCTTTATGTCCTCTGACCAGTTCAAGATCGATACTGACACGTGCATTCTGTCTTCACCACAGGTTCCGCTCCATCGTATACCCATTTAAGCAGAAGCTGACTATATCGACAGCCGTGGTCATCATCGCTGTCATCTGGGTTTTGGCTGTTGCCATTATGTGCCCGTCGGCAGTGATGTTGAAGGTGGAGAAGGAGAAACATTTCAGGGTGATCCTCGGCGACGGCAACGAGACCAGCCCGATCTATTGGTGCCGGGAGGACTGGCCCAACCAGGACATGAGAAAGATCTACACTACCGTCCTCTTCGCCAACATCTATCTGGCCCCTCTTTCGCTCATTGTCATCATGTACGCTCGGATAGGGATCACTCTCTTCAACACCGTGGTCCCTGCCACCGGGAAGCAGGGCCACGAACGCCACTCTGTTTACAAGAAGAAGCAGAAGGTGGTCAAGATGCTCATCATCGTGGCCCTGCTTTTCATCCTCTCATGGCTGCCTCTGTGGACTTTGGCGATGCTCTCGGACTACGCGCACCTGACCGAAGAACAGTTGCAAGTCATCAATATCTACGTCTACCCTTTCGCTCACTGGCTGGCCTTCTTCAACAGCAGCATGAACCCCATCATTTATGGGTTCTTCAACGAGAACTTCCGGAGAGGTTTCCAGGCAGCCTTCAGGTTCCAGCTTTGCTCTGGGGACGGGATGCTGAGGGAGATCTATTCTCAGCGGAGGCAAAGCAATGCCGTTTTACCTGCTGCGGTTCTCCAACAAACGGACCAGAATCCTACGTCAAGGCTGCCTCAGAAAGGAAACTGGATGGACAAAACACAAGTGCTGATGCTGGAAGATCTAGAAAAGGCCGCAAATAACAATGGGATGAAACAAGACTTGCTATAAATTACCTCATCCTGCTCGTTCGGTGTCCCCCTTGACAATTGTCTTGCTATCCAAGCCCTACCTGGCAAAAAACAACAACTCTTTTAGGATTTTGCTTGTCTTTTTTTTGTATAATATTTGGTTGTTTGGAAAATACACAACAGCCTGTTCCTGAATCAGGAGAGATTCTATTGTAATTAAGAAATTTTTGGATTTTCCCTCCACAGGAGCCTCAAAGTCTTACATTTGGGTAGGTTCCGAATCCTCCGAAGACGGTTAATCTCAAAAATTTATAATGTAAATAATAAAAAGCTTGAACAACCTGTTGCTGGATGTGTTTAATTGAGACAAAAATGACTCTTCTCACTTGGAATTACCATATATACTCGTGTATAAGTCGACCCGCATATAAGTCCAGGCACCTAATTTTACCACAAAAACCTGGGAAAACTTATTGACTCGCGTATAAGTTGAGGGTGGGAAATGCAGCAGCTGCTAGTAAATTTCAAAAATAAAAATAGATACCAATAAAATTACATCAATTGAGGCATCAGTAGGTTAAATGTTTTTGGATAGTTATTTCAAAGAAAAACAGTAAACTGGCTCTGTAAGTGGAAAAGAGGGTCAACAAGAACAATATGGTATCAACAATAACTTTAAAAGTACAAAAACCTTAGTCCTCAATCAGCAACCAAGCTGTCAAAACACAAGAGTTAAAATCTCTTCAAAACTGGATTCCTCTATCATCATCTCAGGTATGTCCAAATGTAATCCAACTTAGATTTTAAGAGGGATATTATCAGAAATGGAAAATCTACTATTAGCTTCTATTGTGAACAATGGGGGATGGGGCACCCCTTTCGTGGGATCGTCAAATAATCCTTTGGATCCCCCCTGGACCCAAACTTCACCTCAAAACCTGGTTGGTATCGAGAAAGAGACTCTTCTGATGAGACCAGCCGTGCTCTGTTTGTTTGGTTCAGAGGGTCCAAAGTTATGGACCCCCCAAATGAGGTGCCCCCATCTACTAATAGCTCACATTGAAAACAATGGGGAATGGAGCACCTCCTTTGGGGGTCCGTAACCTTGGACCCCCTGAACCAAACTTTATCAAACTTGGCTGGTATCATCAGGAGTGTCTTCTGAGGGTACCCTGAAATTTTGGTGCCGCTAGCATAAAAACTGCGCCCCCTACTGGCCGACAAAGTAAAAACACAAAAAAATTAATGACCCGCATATAAGTCAAGGGGAGCTTTTTCAGCATTAAAAATGTGCTGAAAAATTCGACTTATACATGAGTATATACGGTAGTTCCAGTAGAAATGCACCCAACCCTATATTAGAAATAAGTATTTGTGTATGTACAAAGCGAGCACCTTAACACTTTGTGGCCCTAGTCCGGAGGAGAAAACTTTGACTTGAATCCTTTTCTTAAGTTATTTCTGCCCTTAGAATTAAACATGACCTTCTTCAAAATCTTTTTATTGTGTGAATTCTGAGAACGGTCACCTCATCTGAAATTCAGCCCTGTTCCTGACAAAGACAGATGCCCAATGTCAAATGACAAAATTTTGAGCCTCTTTGTTTTTGTCAGTAAATAACAGTTGTGTGCAGTGGTGGGATCCAAAAATTTTAGTAACAGGTTCCCATGGTGGTGGGATTCAAACTGTGGCGTAGCGCCAATGGAGCTGGGTGGGGCACAACGGGGGCATGGCCGGGCATTCTGGGGGCGGGGCATTCCTGGGCAGGGCTGTGGCAAGGACGCAGCCACTGCGCTGGTCCTTGAGCGGGAAACGAATGCACGCAGGTGCAGGCTGCCACGCACGCCGGTGCACCTCCTGCTAGACTGCTTCAAGTTCTGCGCACTACTGCTGAGAGGAGGGGCGTAACTAAGGCAAAAATCACGTGGCGAAATCACCAATTAGTAACCCCCTCTCGGCACACACAAATATTTAGTAACCTACTCTCGGGAACCTCTGAGAACCTGCTGGATCCCACCTCTAGTTGTGTGTTTATGATGGAGTATCTGTTTTATTTGTTAACATCCTAGAGCTGGGGTCCCCAGTCTTTTTGAATGCTGACAAAGGTGATGGATCCACCTACAAAATGGTGGCCATGAGACAACCAAAAATGTCAGGATTGAGGTCATGCATAAACTCTGTTAGTAATTCTTCAACAGTTCAGGCAGAAATACTATTTAGCAGGATGTCTTGTGAAGAAGAGAAGAATTTGGATTTATACCCTGCTTTTCTCAACCATAAAGAGTTTCAAAGTGTCTTAAAAATTCCTTCCCTTCTTTTCCTCGCAACAGACACCTTGTGAGGTCGGTGGGGCTGAGAGAGTTCAGAGAAAACTGTGACCATCCAGCAGGCTTCATGTGTAGGAGCGGGGAAACAAATCCAGTTCAGCAGATAAGAGTCCATGGGCCTTTCCCCACTTACCTTAAGCCCCATGCTACTTGAGGAGGGTAGCACGGGGTCCCCCGGCACTCCCCACGACAGGGGCGGTGACAGCGCAGCCGCCCCGACGCTGCCGCTGTCGCGCCCACTCAGCGTGCAGCATTTCAGGCGCTCTTCTTAAGGGCGCCTTTTGATGACCGTGGGGATGCCCGGGCCCGCGCCTGGGATGCCGCATGCTGAGAGCAGCGCGCGGCATAGGGGGATCCAAGAGAGTGGGGAAAGGCCCCAACACTCATATAAAGGAGTGGGGAATCAAACCCTGTTCTCCAAAGGGTATAAACTCCTAACCACTATACCACATATTGTTTAACAATGTTTTCTTTCCTACACAAAACGTACCTTTAGTGATGCAGTGAAGATCCTTGTGTTGTGGCGGCCGCTGCTGTCAAAGAGGCTTCTTCAAAATCTGCCCAGCCAATCGGATCTGCAGTAGCCGGTTGGATCCGTTGCTGGGCAAAAACCCTACCTGGCTCTGCTCACTTTCTGACAGAATTTTGTGTGAACCAGGGCCGGTGCCTGACGTTTCCATGGCGTCCAAGGGCCTCACGTTGGGGGCCCTGTTCTAGGTTTTTTGAAAATAGCATAAAACACGCCAAAGGATTTGTGGTAGTGGAGTGATCTGATGTCGTACACAGCTTATCCTTTTTAAAATATCCCAAAGGCTAGTGCCGTGGTGGCGAACCTTTGGCACTCCAGACGTTATGGACTACAATTCCCATCAGCCCCTGCCAGCATGGCCAATTGGCTAGTGCCTTGCTGATCCGTAATTTTCAGGCTATCCCAAGTTACTTCATAACAGCCAGCTACAATTTGGTACACATCATCCAATACACTCTGATCATTATAGATGCATCAGCACGGGACATTCGGACTTCTTTCCCTTCGAACATGGATACATTAAATGTGTCTCCATTGCAAGCCATGGGTGGGGAAAGAATGTCACAAGGCAGGCAGTTCGAATCATCCTCAGTTGGGGGTGTAGAGAAGTTGGCAGTGAAAGCTAGTGTTATAACAGGGTAACGGGTTCAAAATATTTAAGCCAAAAAGCTTAAGCCGACAAAGGAATAAAATCTGATAAATATTTTATTCACGCCAACAGACGGGCAAACAGCATCAGGGGAACCACGTAAAATGACAGTGTGTTCTCTCTTTTATAGGTTACATCAGAATAGCAGTAAAAAGAATACACCCCAAAGTTCATCATCATCAATCAATCATAAAGACAGGTGGAGATTTTCCCTTTCCCCAAAGCATTTGGAGTTGTCCAAGACCCTTATTGGAAGATGTCAGCACCTGGTTCTTTGACACAAGATGAACTAGAGCAGTGGTGGCGAACCTATGGCACGGGTGCCAGAGGTGGCACTCAGAGCCCTCTCTCTGGGCACGCGCAAACAGAGTCCCCCCCCCACACATCTAGGGTGGCCTGGGCCGCAGGGCTCTATTATTAGCATTAAACCTAAGGCCTAGTTTTGGGGAAGCAGTGTAGGTAACCCTGTTAAGCGTTGTTAAACCCCACTGATTTTCATGCGAAGAACCAAAGTGCGATCCTTTACCTGGCAGTAAGCTCGGTTGTTGGCAATGGGGCTTGCTTCTGAGAAAACCTTCCTAGGGTCATGATTCACCCGTTGGAAGAGTTGCATGGTTGCTTCAAAGCAAAGCCACCGACTACCACCAAGCTTACTCCCGAGTAACGCACGCCTCAGAGCCAACCGTTTTTTCTAAACTAAAAACTCAGTATTTGGGTTAAATTGCCGTGTTGGCACTTTGCAATCAATAAGTAGGTTTTGGGTTGCAATTTGGGCACTCAATCTCGAAAAGGTTCTCCATCACTGAACTAGAGCCTTGTTTCTTTCTAATCTATATTGTCTTTTGTTGCCCTTCTCCTTAGACAAAGAGCCTAAACATTTCCACGTTTCTCTCTTCTGTCACTAGAAGAAGGGCAAATCCAAGGTATCTGTCTGGGAGCAGTAAGACCTTAAAAACAGTTGAATTTGCAACATTCTGTATAACTCTGAACAAGGGGCATTCTGCTGGGCTATCAAGCTTGCCTAGTAATAGAAAAAGGATAGATTTTCAAGCTTGCATTTTTCTTTGTTCAGCTGCATCATGGTTGCCAACTGCCCATTACAGAAAGAAAGTAATGGGGGGCAAAAAGAAAACCTTTGCTTTTTCAGAGTATATTCCTCTTATGCCTTCTGCGCCTGCACTAGTATTGTAATTAGGGTTGCCAGCTAACCAGCAGGAGGTTTGGGAGTGGGGATATGGGATGTGTGATGTCGCTGACCTCTTTATATCATTTCTTGGAGAAACCCGGAAATGTTATGGGTAGCTTTGGGAATTGCCATAAACTTTGGTAAAACAATAGAGTTTCCAGTAGTTCCTAGAGCTCCTCTGTGTCACTTCCCTTTTATTTTTCCTGGAAATGTTGCAGCAACACAGCTGATGTTGCTGTTTTTTTTATTTTTTCCCTCTTGTCGAGTAGCTATACGCAAAGGAGGATGCCAGCAGAATGCCTCTTACTACAGCAAGAGGCCTGTAATTCTGAAAATGGAACCAACCACGATATCGGACTCCTATTTTCACATTAGTAATCCTTGCATGCGGATGGTGAATCGAATGGCAGCTTAGCATACAGCGGATGCTTGCGAAGTGCAGATTCTGTCTGCATGTTAATCTTGAATAATGCATTCACCAGACCATTCCAGACTACTTTTAGGAAAAGTTGTATAGCTGGCAGTGCTTTGTTCTGACTCTTATGTAAGTATTGTAAGGTCTGCTCGAATGTTCCTGAAGCTCCTTTCGCTTTTAATTGTGGGATTTCCTTCTCCTTTTAAGCATTCACGTGGTGTGGTATAGCTTAGCTCTGATGTGAAATTTTGCTGAAAGTTAGATTTGAAAACCTTCCATTTCAGTTTTGAAACTCAGCTGCGGGGTAACTGTTAAAATTAGCAGTACCACCAAACCACGCCCCTAATCTTTAAGACATCAACAGCACAATCTGACATTGAATTATGCCCGTCTAATTTCACTGAGGGCGATTCCACACACGAGTAAAATAGGTTCAACCCATTTCCTTGAGAAGGGTACTAACCTAGGTCAAAGCCATTGTTATTCCCCACTGCAACTAGCTTGATCCCAGCTCGGAGGGTGGAATCATCCTGTGCCTCTTTGCCGCTCTGTTCTGATTGGCTACTGTTGTACGGCCATGTTCCGTCTATCCCCACACATGTTATTAAAAAAACTGCCACAGGAATGGAGTGACGAAGGTGGCGTTTTTTAGTGGCTGCTTACATTGGTACGTGGAAATTGTGCACCGTTTGTGCTACCAGCCATCGCTTCGAACGCAAGAAAGAAGGGGGGGGGTTAGGCGTGATTTTCGCCGCGGCGGTTCTCCAGCTGTACGCATGCCCGAAACACTCAGCTGTGATGAATGGGGGACTCCTGGCACCAGAGATTCCGCACTTTACTGGAATCGAGCTGAGTTCGAGCGTGGTTCCCTGAAAAAGTAGTAGTTCCCAACTGGAGTTGGAAATTTGACCGTTACACGGGGGTGAAGCTGGTACAAAACCACGTCGATCCCAGTGGTTGTGCGGAGCACTTAGCTCGAACGCAGCTCGAACTTAGGTCAATAACGCAAGTGCGGAATCGACCTGTGTGGCCTTTCTGTTTGCAGTGTAAATGACCAACTGATGTTGTAGACATCTCTTGAAAAGGAATAATTTGCCTCCAATCTCTGCCGTTGCTCTTCAGGGGTGTTTAATCGATAGCGCCCCAATTGTCCTTAGCCCTGGAGGCCAACTTTCCTAATAGCTGCATTAGTGCTGATCATCCTCCCACAAAATGGGCCATTTGCATTCGGTTTGTCTCTGCCAGCCAGTTCGTTCAACCTTGTTTGAACCAGCACGCAAGGAGGATTTAAACGTAGGGTTTTTAAAACTTATTGATTCTCCTGTTCCAGACATACACTTCCCATTATTTTTGGTCCTCAGAAGTATTGCTTTTGAAAGTATCTGTCCTTTCGAGATTTTTTTTTTATTTAAAAGGACAGTCTGAAACATAAGAGGAACACCTTTCACGATCTGCTGTTGTTTGAGGGATGTTGTCTTTGTAAAGAAAACCGTTTGAAAAATATCAGCGGTTCAGCTAACTACAGCGTCGGGGGCACCAATCTCTGGCTAACGAATCCCATAGACAGGTCCGGTCTTTTCATCTCAAAAAAGGGTCAGAAAGTTGCCAAAGACACTGCAAAGAGCCATTGGAATTGGACTATATGTAGTCCCTGTAGCTGACCAATTTCTTCTCCAGCGGTGCCCCTGCTATCTTCAGGAAGCAGACTTGTATATCTATTTCTTCTCTGCCATTTCCTCCTTTAGAAGCAGGTAGGTCGTTAGGGAAAGGGTATAAACTGTGCTTTAATTTCATATATGCATTTATTTCCTTTCTGTTGCATCTCTTATGTTTCTTTACCTAATTTAATTTGGTTCTCTTTCTGTTGATTTAATAAGATTCATTTTCTTGTTTTAGAAACTTATTTCCCTTCATTTCTTTTGTGTGCAGGTCTGTATCTTGACTGTGGTACACACAGGCCCATTCTAAGATGGACATGGGTACAGGGCAAAGTGATACAAAGGGAGCATACGAGAGCATCCCACCTGGTAAATATTTCAATAGATAAGCTTAGGGCAGCCTTAACATCCCCTGAGTTTCCAGATATTGCCTTCTGCTGTTCTAACAGCGTGATATAATCAAATCCCAATGGATCAATGTCTCTGCATTTGCAGGGACTTTGTTGTAGAGAATCTCTCACTTTATGTTACAAATTGCCGCTTATATGCACAACCCAGGAACAAATTTATTGAAACGTTCGTTCCAAGGATCCCCAGTGTTTCAGACTCTGAGAAACTAATTTATTTGTTAACTGATGTTGATTCTTCCGTTTCATACAGAGTGGCTGTTTTTGCCCCTGAGGCCAGAAAGATCCGAGTCAAAGTGCTTGCCAGGAAAGCTTCAATTTTGAGCGGCTGACCAATTTTCTCTCTGTATTAGATCGCGCTCGATTGGAGTGTTTCATCTTCAGTCTTTGTTTTATGTTGCAATAGCTTCTGGCTAAACGCAATGATTTTTTTACCAAAACTTTTTACGCATGTGTACTGGGATCAAAATGGGGGTGCTCTGTGAAGGGGAATCTTGGGGGCAACACTTGGGCCGTTCACATGGACGGTTCCAGAATCGGCAGGGATGACGGCGCAGAGCTGCGCCGTTGTCAGAGCGACTCACCTGTCCTGCGGCCCTCTGGCATGTCGCTGAGGCCAGGGGACACGCCCCCCTGCCCTGCGCGACCGCTCCAGGGGTGCAGGGGAAAGGGGGCGTGTCCCCAGGCCTCGGTGACGTGCTGGAGGGCCGCAGGACAGGTGAGTCGCCTGGTGGTGGTGGGGGAAGGCACCTGGAAGCCACTGCTGTTCGCACGGCAGCGGCTCCAAGCCAGCGTTTCCCAACAACCTCGCTTGCCGAGCGAGGTTGGGAAACGCCGGCTTCGCATCAGTTGGGCGCCATAAACCACCCGTGCGGTTGGGCGCCATAAACTGGCCTTGGAATCTTCTGTAGATGAAGGATCTCCTATCCCATTGGACCATGAATTATTTGAAATATAGGACTGGATCCACCAAGTTCTTCTGCTGGTGAAGGTGGGTCCTCTTTGACCACCAAAGAATCTGTATTGGGAACTCCACTACCTACGTGGTCAAAAGTTATGTGGGGCTGACATAGGATTGCCATGTCCGCACTACTGGTGGGCAATCTCCTAGCACTTTTTTGCCTCTGCCTGCCAACTGCCAGCTGTTTCCACCATATTTCAATAGAAGGGGGGTGCAGCTATAACACAACAACACAAGCCGTTATTGGCATATAAAACAGGACAAAATTTTAAAACAAAACAAGGTTAAGAAATACAGTTAAAATTACTAATTTCCAGTATAAAATTTGCAACAGTTTCACAAAAGAGTACATCAGAGCTGTTCAGGAGATTGGGTAACTTATAACACTCATGCCACTGAGAACTTTGCAAGAAAATGGAATTCATATATTTCATGCGTATCTTATTGTATTTAGGGCATAGAAACAAAGAATGGTCAAGTGTTTCAACCGTAGTCATATCACATGAACAAACTCTTTTAGAACGTTCCATATTCTTAAATCTTCCCTCCAGCAGAGCTGATGGCAGCACATTACATCTTGCAGTAGCCAAGGCTCTCCTCTGGGTGGGATTAATCAGCAGACGAAGATATGCTGCCATAATTCCTCGCTCGCATGGGATTAATAATGTAGTCGGAGAACAGGTTGTCTTGGCAGCATGAGTCAAATTATGAAAATAGGGTGCAGCTATGATCTAAAATATCACCTCTTTGCACCAAACAGCTAAGAAAATACAAAAGCTGTATTTTTCTTTCAGAAATATACTTAACAAATGTGCGGGACATTCTTTCACAACTGCAGATTTAAGCGTCTATTTGTATATGTGCATACTTCCACTCAAAAGTCAAAGTTTACATTCGTAATAAACTCTGCCTTTGGAACGATTTCTCATGTTTTGTTGAGGGTACATATCGCTTATGCAAACTCAAATAACATGTACACATTGAAAATGCTATGAATGTAAACTTTGGTTTTGAGTGGAAATCTATGTGTATGAATAGACATCTAAATGTGCAATTATAAAAGAATATTCAGCACAGGGTGCTGTGTGGTTTCCGGGCTGTATGGCCGTGTTCTAGCAGCATTCTCTTCTGACGTTTCGCCTGCATCTGTGGCTGGCATCTTCAGAGGATCAAGATGCCAGCCACAGATGCAGGCGGAATGTCAGGAGAGAATGCTGCTAGAACATGGCCATACAGCCCGGAAACCACACAGCACCCCAGTGATTCCTGCCCTGAAAGCCTTCGACAATACAATATTCAGCACATTTATTAAGTATATTTCTGAAAGGAAAATACAGCTTTTGTATTCCGTTAGCCGTTTGGTGCAAAGTGGTCATATTCCAAACTCTTAGCTGTTGGGCGGGCAGAATTAGGCTGACTGAAAGTGGGGGATAGTGACCTCATCCGTGCATGATAACATCACTTCTGATGCAATGTGGAAGCACCAGAATCCCAACAGGGGGACACTCTGTCACCTTCCCCAAACTCCGTGGAAACCAGAGTTTTCGGGCAAGTGCTAGATCACGCCCCTAGTGCAATGCTGGAACTTCCCTAAAGTTCCTGTGGGTTGCAAGAAAGCAGCTGGCAGCCCTTGTCTGGGACTATAATCTGGAGGGCAACGGGGTGGGCTTGAGGAAAAGGCTGGCTAGCTCCAACCCAGTGTTTCCACTTGTTGTGTAAGGTAGTGACAAAACAAAAGCAAATCAGCTCTGTTTTTTTATGCCTTTATTTATACGTTTTCATCAAACAATTATTACATAACATAAATATAAACATCATTATCCATCACTTGCACACATTTACCATAAACTCACAAAGAAGCCATAAAACACCAATACCACACTATCTTCCCTCTAACCCCCCTATACCTTCATTACACCTCTAAACATCCTAATAATTTGTGCTAATCAATTTACATACATATCATCCTATCATTGACTTCCCCATCGACTCATAATTATTATTGTCTCTCTCCCCTACTGTTCTGAAGACTCCCATATTACCATGCTTTACCTTACATAATTACTGTATATTTCTTTCTCTTCTGTTTTATTTCTTGTTCACCTTATGCTCTTTTTCTGACTAACCTCTGTAATCTCTTAATCTTTATTCTATGTTATTTTTATTTTATCTTATTTGTTCTTACAGTTTGTATCTATCTCTGATGAAATTTTTCCAAGGTGTCCATTTCTTTGTCTCTCTATTCGCTTTTTTTTTTGAAATTTTGTCATTATATTGGTGTTTTACATTGTCTATTTGAGCAAATTGATAGAATGGTAAGCTCTCAGGGTTAAAGAGGACCTTGAGAAATAGCCAGTGCAAAGCAGAATCAAAGAATCATAGGCCCTTTCCGCACGGAGGCGGAAGGGCTTGGGTTGGCATTTCTGACGCCGACCCGACGACGCTGGGACCATCCATGTGGACGGTCCCATAAAGAACTGGGAAGACGGCGCCGCTGGGTGCCGTCGCCCGGTCGACTCACCTGCTCTCCGGCCCTCTCCGGCCCTCCGGCACCTCCCCTGCCCTGCGCGCCTGCTTCCTTGTCGCAGATCAGGGGGGCGTGTCCCCAGGCCCCGGCGACGCACTGGAGGGCCGGAGAGCAGGTGAATGAAGGCAGAGAGTGGGAGGGGGGAAGCGCCGGGAAGCCGCTGCCATTCGCACGGCAGCGGCTTCCAGCCGGTGTTTTCAGAAAAGTGCCGGCTCGGCACTCTGAAAACGCCGGCTCGGCACCAGGTGGGTGGCGTGAGGGTGGCGCGGCTGCGAAGCAGCTGCGCCCCCTGTGCGAATGGCGGCCTGGGGACAGCATTTTTACCGTCCCCAGGCTGCCATATTCCGCCCGTGCGGAAATGGCCATAGAGTCATAAAGTTGGAAGAGACCCTACTGGGCATCAAGTCCAACCCCCTGCAATGCAGGAACTCACAATCAAAGCATTGCTGTCAGATGGCCATCCAGCCTCTCTTTAAAAACCTGCAAAGAAGGAGACTCCACCACACTCCGAGGCAGTGCATTCCACTGTTGGACAACCCTTACTATCAGGACTCAGGAAGTTTTTCCTAATGTTTAAGTGGAATCTCTTTTCCTTCACCTTGAACCCATGACTCCTGGTCCTGGTCTCTGGAGCAGCAGAAAACAAGCTTGCTCCCTCACCAACATGACATCCCTTCAAATATCTAAACATGGCTCTCATGTCACCCCTTAACCTTCTCTTCACCAAATTAAACATCCCCAGCTCCCTAAGTCTCTCCTCATAGGGCATGGATTCCAGACCTTTGACAGTTTTGGTCGCCCTCCTCTGGACCCATTCCAGCTGGTCAATAGCCTTCTTGAATTGCGGTGCCCGGGACTGTACACAATATTCCAGGTGAGGTCTGACCAATGCAGAATACAGAGGTACAATTACATTGAAATGGAATGGAAGGTTTAATGGAAGGAAAACTATCTGGAGTAGGGATGCCAGCCCTAGGTAGGGTTTTGAAGAATGGAGCCTGGGGAAGGCAGAGCTTGCGAAGGGAGGGAATTTTAATGCCATAGAATCCACCTTCCAAAATGGTTGTTTTCTCCAGGCGAATTGATTTCTGTCACCTGGAGATCACTTGTAATCCTGGGAGCCTCCAGTCCCCACCTGGAGGTTGGCAAGTTTAATTTGGAGTCAGGCTGCAGGCTAATCCATTCTCAAACCAGTCAAAGGCTTTTTTAAGAGATGTAATCGCGTTCTCTAACAGCAAGGGAAATG
This sequence comes from Sphaerodactylus townsendi, assembly GCF_021028975.2. Taxonomy (NCBI): domain Eukaryota; kingdom Metazoa; phylum Chordata; class Lepidosauria; order Squamata; family Sphaerodactylidae; genus Sphaerodactylus; species Sphaerodactylus townsendi. Next base: position 1,309,752 of record NW_025950363.1, read on the forward strand.
TGACATTAGTTTGCAAAGAACTGTGCTTACACAAAAGGAGAAGAGCTTATCTGAGCTAATTTTCCCTCAATAATACATCTGTTGTGATTCCAATGCAGTATCATTTTTGCCTCATTCTCACCCATTTCTCCTACTTTCTAAAAGCTCTAATAGGTAACATTACTACACCTGAAAGGGCTCTTTTGTGTTCTACTTCTAGCTGTGTGTTGTGGTTTTAGCACATTGAGATTGCCGTGTTCCTGGTTCACAGTGTCACGTCAGCGAGACAGAGTGATATGTTAGCCATGGGTGGGACAAATTATTATTATTATTTTGCTTTTCATTTCTCCAGTCGGCTGTAATCAGCCCAATGAGGGTGATCATTGAGGTGGCACAAAACATGAAGGAGTGATCATTAAAGAGAGACTCTGAAACCACATATGCCGGGATAATGTACTTTTCGTCGCACTTTCAGTACACTTTTAGCCCGATTTTACATGCGGAATAACGGAAATCCACTTGCGCAATTGTGAAAGTGGGATGCTAACATAGTTTCAGGGCTGCGGCCGTATTCTAGCTGGCATTCTCTCACAGCGTTCCGCCTGCATCTGTGGCTGGCATCTTCAGAGGATATGATAGTAGGAATGGAAAGCAAGTGGAGTATATATGCCAATGTGAGGTCAAAGGGGTGAGGCCACTCTCTGGCAGATAAGGAGTAAGCCTGTTATGTGAGTCACAAAAAGTCTGGTAGCCTGGGAGTAACAATAGAAGCCATAGCAGGAGTCAATAGGTGAGCATCTGAGATAGAAGTATCCTGGTCTTTCATTTTAACCCTTTGATTGCTATTGTCTACCTGTAAGTTGTCCCGCAATGTGTTTATTATTGTGGAGGCTGATTTAGTGCACTGTCTTGATTCTGGAGTTTTTAACACTGGCAGAAGCCAAATTCTGTTCAGGAGAGGAGTAATGCTGCTAGGGCAGTGATAAGCGAACCATATGTAACGCGGAATTGCCAGAGGTGTGCACTCAGAACCCTCTCTTGTGGGCACCACACAGAGTTCATCGTAATGTGGGGGGGGGGCGATTTGCCCACACACACATCTAGGCTGGCCTGGGCCGCTGGGCTTGATTATTAGCATTAAACCTAAGACCTAGTTTTGGGGAAGCAGTGTAGGTAACCCTGTTAAGTGCTGTTAAACCCCATTGATTTTCATGCAAAGAACTAAAGTGCAATCCTTTACCTGGGAGTAAGCTCAGTTGCTGGCAATGGGGCTTGCTTCTGAGTAAATCCTTCTACGGTCGTGATTCACCCATTCAAAGAGTTGCACAATTGCTTCAAAGCAAAGCCAACGACTACCACCAAGCTTACTCCCGAGTAACACTCGCCTCTGAGCCAACCGGTTTTTCTAAACAAAAACCTCAGTACTCAGGTTAAATTGCCCCTTCCTTCCTTCTACTCTTGTTTACCGCTGCTACAGCATGCGGCCCCTCCTGTCCTTCTTTTTGATGTATGTTTTAGAGGGAATTGTTAGCAGGCGCCATCTTGAATCAACATTAACATTAATTAAAAATTTTATAGGCTGCATTTTAATGGGGTAGGGTTTATTTTTATAAGAGCCATCTTAATTCTTATTTATTGTTTTAAATTGATTGTGCTCTGTACTGTACACCGCCCTGAGCCCTTCGGGGGAGGGCGGTTTATAAACCCAACAAACAAACAAACAAACAAACAAACAAACAAATAAATAAATGTTGGCACTTTGCGATAAATAAGTGGGTTTTGGGTTGCAGTTTGGGCACTCGGTCTCGAAAAGGTTCGCCATCACTGTGCTAGAGAATGTCAGGAGAGAATGCTGCTAGCACACGGCCATACAGCCCAGAAACCACACAGCACCCCAGTGATTCCGGCCATGAAAGCCTTCGACAATAAATTGTGAAAGTGGATTGAAAGTGCATTATTCTGCATGTGCGGAAGGGGGCTCTCTCCAGTAGAGTCTCCGTGGTACTGGGGGGAACAGTGGCCACAGTCCGGTGTGTCATTTTTAACATGTGACATCTGTCTGCATGATAAAACAATGCCCATTTAATTATTAATAAACCTATTAAATAAAGCATGTACTGCTGCATTTGATGAAACGTTACATGCTCACCCCAGGGTATGGAAAATGTACATCTTGTCGTGGCTGAGCTAGATTAAAATCCAGTAGTGCCTTCGAGACCGTAAAGATTTTCGGGATATGCGCGTTTGAGACTCAAAGGGGTGTTCATCACATGCTAGTTAATATTTAAGATTCTACTGCTCACGAATTGAGCTTTTCTACTGCAGGCTAACAAACTCACTGCCCTCATCTCGTCTTCTAGGACTATTTGCCAATATTTCGAGATCCAAATGACTGTGCTCGTTTTGTTTAACCCGCGAAGACTCGATTGAGCATATTCTGCTTATGTGTCCAAAATTTAATGCTGTTAGACCCAGTTTTTTTCCCACTGTTTCCAAATCAGTGTTTTGTACCTCCCTTGGAGGTTTTGCTCAACAACAGTAATGTTGAGGTAATTGTATCAGTCGCAAACTTCTTGTTGCGAGTGCTGGAAAAACTTTGATTTGCTTATTTGTTCTTGATTTGGTTAATTGCCTGTACTAAATTTCCTGACAGTTAATATCTCATAAAGGTTATCTGAATCTGAAATCTGAAGATTAACACAGCTACCTTGCTGAAACCTTTATAGGGGCCGAAAATTAGAATTTGGCTCATTCCGCACATGCAGAATAATGCACTTTCAAACTGCTTTCAGTGCTCTTTGAAGCTGTGCGGAATGGCAAAATCCACTTGTAAACAGTTGTGAAAGTGGTTTGAAAATGCATTATTTTGTGGGTGCGGAAGGGGCCTAGGAGTGTGGAAACACATCTGGTTCACCAGATAAGCCTCTGCCACTCAGGTGGAGGAGTGGGGAATCAAACCCGGCTCTCCAGATTAGAATCTACCTGTTCTTAGCTACTTCACCATGCTGGCTCTCTGGATAAAGGCAGAGCTGCTTTCAGTGTTCCCCTGTACCCTACATGCTGATTTGTGCTTAATTATACTTTTTTGTAATATGGAGTTCCTAGCTGGCTGAGGCAGTCCTTAGTAAGAGGCTGGCAGAGTAAAATCCTATTCCCCCCCTCCTATAGCATACAACAATAGGTTTGCAAGGTTCCCCCCAGTCACTGGAAAGGATGAGCTGGTAGGGTTCCAGATCCAAACTGGGAAAATCTTGGGCTCATTCCGCACATGCAGAATAATGCACTTTCAAACTGCTTTCAGTGCTCTTTTTTTTAAAATAGATTTTTATTGTATAGAATATTTATACATTTGTTACATTCAATATCTTCGTTTCGTCTATACATTTTTCCATTTCCCCCCCTCCCCCCCTTTTCTGTTGATTGTTTTATGCAAGCAGCAGGAGATTCATTCTTCTTATTCTTTTATTCAAGTGTTCTTTGTTAAATCCGGCTTCTTCCATCCATGTTTCATACACTGTCCATAATTTCATAATATCTTCCATCTTTTCTTCCCATAGTTTATTTTTTGTCAGTCTCTCAAAAATCTCTAGCTGTATTTGTTCCCATATGTATTCCATCCATTTTGACACTGTCCATTTTTTTATTATCTTTCCAGCCCAACGCCAACACTGCGTGTGCTGCTCTAATCATTATTTTATACATTGGCTCCACTTTCAGTGCTCTTTGAAGCTGTGCGGAATGGCAAAATCCACTTGCAAACAGTGGTGAAAGTGGTTTGAAAACGCATTATTTTGTGTGTGCGGAAGGGGCCTTTGTAACAAGATAAGGAGAAGTATCTTTCACCTGCTTTAACCAAACCGTCGTACCTCTGCATCCTGACTCCTTTCTTGGCAGCGCCTTTCCCAACCGCTGATATTTTTCAAACGATTTTCTCGACAAAGACAACATCCCTCAAACAACAGCGGAACACAAAAGATGTTCCTCTTATGTCTCAAACTGAGCTTTTCAATAAAAAAAAGATCTCAAAAGGACAGATACTTTCAAAAGCAACACTTCAGGGGCCCTCAAATAATGGAAAGAATATGCTGAAAGGGGAGAATCAATGTTTAAAAAAATTAGCTGGAAATAGATCAACAATATGGGAGCCAGGTAGGGACACCAGTGCAGGCAGAAGACGGTCCTCTGAAAATCCACTCAAAATCAGAATTGAAGTGGAAAAGGGTACATTTTTTATTAAGGGAGCAAACATAATAAAAACGCACAGAATTTAGGAAGCCTAGGAAATAAAATAGCGGGGACTAGATGGGGGGTATTGGGAGGGTGATATTTACCATTTCAGAAGAGTTCTGAGGAGAGAGAGAGAGAGAAATGGCCAGCGCGTCTCACGTGGAGGAAATCCAAGTGCAAACACCCATGGATTCTGGCGGCCTGGTTATAGATAAAAACTGGCCCTCTGGCCATGAGAAGAGGGGCAATCTTTCTCAGACAACAACAACAACAACCTTTATTTGGCATTTAAAAATAGGTTCTAGAGCGTTGACAGACATTTTTGAAATACAAATCAAGAGTGCATTCAAAACGCAGACAGGAAGACTGTATGTAGCAGTATACATTACTAAGGCCGTTTCTGCACGGCCCAAATACGATGGCCTGGGGGCGGTAAAAACGCCGCCCCCAGGCCGCCGTTCGCACAGGCGCCGCTGCTGCAACGCAGCAGCGGCGACCTGAATGCGCTTCCCTCCCCGCAGGGCGGCCTCAGGCCGCCCTAAACAACAACCCTTTAAAGGGTTGTTGTTGGGGAGGGAGCGTCTTCCCTGCGGCGCGGTGCGAACCGCGCCGCAGGGAAGACGCTGTTCCCCCTCCCCCCTCCCCCCCCCCCCCCCCCCCCCCCCCCCCCCCTCCCCCCCTCCCCCCCCCCCCCCCCCCCCCCCCCCCCCCCCCCCCTCCCCCCCCCTCCCCCCCCCACCCCCCCCCCCCCCCCCCCCCCCCCCCCCCCACCCCCCCCCCCCCCCACCCCCCCCCCCCCCCACCCCCCCCCCCCCCCACCCCCCCCCCCCCCCACCCCCCCCCCCCCCCACCCCCCCCCCCCCCCACCCCCCCCCCCCCCCACCCCCCCCCCCCCCCACCCCCCCCCCCCCCCACCCCCCCCCCCCCCCACCCCCCCCCCCCCCCACCCCCCCCCCCCCCCACCCCCCCCCCCCCCCACCCCCCCCCCCCCCCACCCCCCCCCCCCCCCACCCCCCCCCCCCCCCACCCCCCCCCCCCCCCACCCCCCCCCCCCCCCACCCCCCCCCCCCCCCACCCCCCCCCCCCCCCACCCCCCCCCCCCCCCACCCCCCCCCCCCCCCACCCCCCCCCCCCCCCACCCCCCCCCCCCCCCACCCCCCCCCCCCCCCACCCCCCCCCCCCCCCACCCCCCCCCCCCCCCACCCCCCCCCCCCCCCACCCCCCCCCCCCCCCACCCCCCCCCCCCCCCACCCCCCCCCCCCCCCACCCCCCCCCCCCCCCACCCCCCCCCCCCCCCACCCCCCCCCCCCCCCACCCCCCCCCCCCCCCACCCCCCCCCCCCCCCACCCCCCCCCCCCCCCACCCCCCCCCCCCCCCACCCCCCCCCCCCCCCACCCCCCCCCCCCCCCACCCCCCCCCCCCCCCACCCCCCCCCCCCCCCACCCCCCCCCCCCCCCACCCCCCCCCCCCCCCACCCCCCCCCCCCCCCACCCCCCCCCCCCCCCACCCCCCCCCCCCCCCACCCCCCCCCCCCCCCACCCCCCCCCCCCCCCACCCCCCCCCCCCCCCACCCCCCCCCCCCCCCACCCCCCCCCCCCCCCACCCCCCCCCCCCCCCACCCCCCCCCCCCCCCACCCCCCCCCCCCCCCACCCCCCCCCCCCCCCACCCCCCCCCCCCCCCACCCCCCCCCCCCCCCACCCCCCCCCCCCCCCACCCCCCCCCCCCCCCACCCCCCCCCCCCCCCACCCCCCCCCCCCCCCACCCCCCCCCCCCCCCACCCCCCCCCCCCCCCACCCCCCCCCCCCCCCACCCCCCCCCCCCCCCACCCCCCCCCCCCCCCACCCCCCCCCCCCCCCACCCCCCCCCCCCCCCACCCCCCCCCCCCCCCACCCCCCCCCCCCCCCACCCCCCCCCCCCCCCACCCCCCCCCCCCCCCACCCCCCCCCCCCCCCACCCCCCCCCCCCCCCACCCCCCCCCCCCCCCACCCCCCCCCCCCCCCACCCCCCCCCCCCCCCACCCCCCCCCCCCCCCACCCCCCCCCCCCCCCACCCCCCCCCCCCCCCACCCCCCCCCCCCCCCACCCCCCCCCCCCCCCACCCCCCCCCCCCCCCACCCCCCCCCCCCCCCACCCCCCCCCCCCCCCACCCCCCCCCCCCCCCACCCCCCCCCCCCCCCACCCCCCCCCCCCCCCACCCCCCCCCCCCCCCACCCCCCCCCCCCCCCACCCCCCCCCCCCCCCACCCCCCCCCCCCCCCACCCCCCCCCCCCCCCACCCCCCCCCCCCCCCACCCCCCCCCCCCCCCACCCCCCCCCCCCCCCACCCCCCCCCCCCCCCACCCCCCCCCCCCCCCACCCCCCCCCCCCCCCACCCCCCCCCCCCCCCACCCCCCCCCCCCCCCACCCCCCCCCCCCCCCACCCCCCCCCCCCCCCACCCCCCCCCCCCCCCACCCCCCCCCCCCCCCACCCCCCCCCCCCCCCACCCCCCCCCCCCCCCACCCCCCCCCCCCCCCACCCCCCCCCCCCCCCACCCCCCCCCCCCCCCACCCCCCCCCCCCCCCACCCCCCCCCCCCCCCACCCCCCCCCCCCCCCACCCCCCCCCCCCCCCACCCCCCCCCCCCCCCACCCCCCCCCCCCCCCACCCCCCCCCCCCCCCACCCCCCCCCCCCCCCACCCCCCCCCCCCCCCACCCCCCCCCCCCCCCACCCCCCCCCCCCCCCACCCCCCCCCCCCCCCACCCCCCCCCCCCCCCACCCCCCCCCCCCCCCACCCCCCCCCCCCCCCACCCCCCCCCCCCCCCACCCCCCCCCCCCCCCACCCCCCCCCCCCCCCACCCCCCCCCCCCCCCACCCCCCCCCCCCCCCACCCCCCCCCCCCCCCACCCCCCCCCCCCCCCACCCCCCCCCCCCCCCACCCCCCCCCCCCCCCACCCCCCCCCCCCCCCACCCCCCCCCCCCCCCACCCCCCCCCCCCCCCACCCCCCCCCCCCCCCACCCCCCCCCCCCCCCACCCCCCCCCCCCCCCACCCCCCCCCCCCCCCACCCCCCCCCCCCCCCACCCCCCCCCCCCCCCACCCCCCCCCCCCCCCACCCCCCCCCCCCCCCACCCCCCCCCCCCCCCACCCCCCCCCCCCCCCACCCCCCCCCCCCCCCACCCCCCCCCCCCCCCACCCCCCCCCCCCCCCACCCCCCCCCCCCCCCACCCCCCCCCCCCCCCACCCCCCCCCCCCCCCACCCCCCCCCCCCCCCACCCCCCCCCCCCCCCACCCCCCCCCCCCCCCACCCCCCCCCCCCCCCACCCCCCCCCCCCCCCACCCCCCCCCCCCCCCACCCCCCCCCCCCCCCACCCCCCCCCCCCCCCACCCCCCCCCCCCCCCACCCCCCCCCCCCCCCACCCCCCCCCCCCCCCACCCCCCCCCCCCCCCACCCCCCCCCCCCCCCACCCCCCCCCCCCCCCACCCCCCCCCCCCCCCACCCCCCCCCCCCCCCACCCCCCCCCCCCCCCACCCCCCCCCCCCCCCACCCCCCCCCCCCCCCACCCCCCCCCCCCCCCACCCCCCCCCCCCCCCACCCCCCCCCCCCCCCACCCCCCCCCCCCCCCACCCCCCCCCCCCCCCACCCCCCCCCCCCCCCACCCCCCCCCCCCCCCACCCCCCCCCCCCCCCACCCCCCCCCCCCCCCACCCCCCCCCCCCCCCACCCCCCCCCCCCCCCACCCCCCCCCCCCCCCACCCCCCCCCCCCCCCACCCCCCCCCCCCCCCACCCCCCCCCCCCCCCACCCCCCCCCCCCCCCACCCCCCCCCCCCCCCACCCCCCCCCCCCCCCACCCCCCCCCCCCCCCACCCCCCCCCCCCCCCACCCCCCCCCCCCCCCACCCCCCCCCCCCCCCACCCCCCCCCCCCCCCACCCCCCCCCCCCCCCACCCCCCCCCCCCCCCACCCCCCCCCCCCCCCACCCCCCCCCCCCCCCACCCCCCCCCCCCCCCACCCCCCCCCCCCCCCACCCCCCCCCCCCCCCACCCCCCCCCCCCCCCACCCCCCCCCCCCCCCACCCCCCCCCCCCCCCACCCCCCCCCCCCCCCACCCCCCCCCCCCCCCACCCCCCCCCCCCCCCACCCCCCCCCCCCCCCACCCCCCCCCCCCCCCACCCCCCCCCCCCCCCACCCCCCCCCCCCCCCACCCCCCCCCCCCCCCACCCCCCCCCCCCCCCACCCCCCCCCCCCCCCACCCCCCCCCCCCCCCACCCCCCCCCCCCCCCACCCCCCCCCCCCCCCACCCCCCCCCCCCCCCACCCCCCCCCCCCCCCACCCCCCCCCCCCCCCACCCCCCCCCCCCCCCACCCCCCCCCCCCCCCACCCCCCCCCCCCCCCACCCCCCCCCCCCCCCACCCCCCCCCCCCCCCACCCCCCCCCCCCCCCACCCCCCCCCCCCCCCACCCCCCCCCCCCCCCACCCCCCCCCCCCCCCACCCCCCCCCCCCCCCACCCCCCCCCCCCCCCACCCCCCCCCCCCCCCACCCCCCCCCCCCCCCACCCCCCCCCCCCCCCACCCCCCCCCCCCCCCACCCCCCCCCCCCCCCACCCCCCCCCCCCCCCACCCCCCCCCCCCCCCACCCCCCCCCCCCCCCACCCCCCCCCCCCCCCACCCCCCCCCCCCCCCACCCCCCCCCCCCCCCACCCCCCCCCCCCCCCACCCCCCCCCCCCCCCACCCCCCCCCCCCCCCACCCCCCCCCCCCCCCACCCCCCCCCCCCCCCACCCCCCCCCCCCCCCACCCCCCCCCCCCCCCACCCCCCCCCCCCCCCACCCCCCCCCCCCCCCACCCCCCCCCCCCCCCACCCCCCCCCCCCCCCACCCCCCCCCCCCCCCACCCCCCCCCCCCCCCACCCCCCCCCCCCCCCACCCCCCCCCCCCCCCACCCCCCCCCCCCCCCACCCCCCCCCCCCCCCACCCCCCCCCCCCCCCACCCCCCCCCCCCCCCACCCCCCCCCCCCCCCACCCCCCCCCCCCCCCACCCCCCCCCCCCCCCACCCCCCCCCCCCCCCACCCCCCCCCCCCCCCACCCCCCCCCCCCCCCACCCCCCCCCCCCCCCACCCCCCCCCCCCCCCACCCCCCCCCCCCCCCACCCCCCCCCCCCCCCACCCCCCCCCCCCCCCACCCCCCCCCCCCCCCACCCCCCCCCCCCCCCACCCCCCCCCCCCCCCACCCCCCCCCCCCCCCACCCCCCCCCCCCCCCACCCCCCCCCCCCCCCACCCCCCCCCCCCCCCACCCCCCCCCCCCCCCACCCCCCCCCCCCCCCACCCCCCCCCCCCCCCACCCCCCCCCCCCCCCACCCCCCCCCCCCCCCACCCCCCCCCCCCCCCACCCCCCCCCCCCCCCACCCCCCCCCCCCCCCACCCCCCCCCCCCCCCACCCCCCCCCCCCCCCACCCCCCCCCCCCCCCACCCCCCCCCCCCCCCACCCCCCCCCCCCCCCACCCCCCCCCCCCCCCACCCCCCCCCCCCCCCACCCCCCCCCCCCCCCACCCCCCCCCCCCCCCACCCCCCCCCCCCCCCACCCCCCCCCCCCCCCACCCCCCCCCCCCCCCACCCCCCCCCCCCCCCACCCCCCCCCCCCCCCACCCCCCCCCCCCCCCACCACTTCTTCTTCTTCTTCTTCTTCTTCTTCTTCTTCTTCTTCTTCTTCTGTGGAATTAAAAAAAAACCCAACTGCTTTGGCAGTAGCTGCCGCCACAGCACCAGTGGATGACTGAATCTCATCTATGGCAGTCCTTTTCATGGATGGTTTCACCGCCTGTGTCAGCCGTATTGTGGCTGTGCCCACCACACTGTGACAGAATCCCAAAGGTGCCCAAAAGCTGGGACCCCCTGGACTTGGATCTGGCAAATCCAGACCCCCATCCTTAAAGCTTGTTGGGTGATCCAGGGGGATAAGGATGGGTGACAACATAGCGTCATTTCAGGGGAAAACCCAGAAGTGCTGTCACACAGTCAGTGGTGGCTTCTTCATTTTAGTTTCCAGCCATTGGAGGCAAGAGATCTCCACCTGCCAACTTTCAGTCAAAACTTCCTGTTCTGTTTGGTTTCACTTGCTTAACAATGCGTCCCAAGATGTCAGACTAGACTATTGACACGTTCTGCTTGCCTGAATAACCTGGTAAGGTCCCAACGCGTAACAGCTGTCTTTCTTGGTGTCTTCCAGGATGAATTAATTTAGCAATGGATTTTTAGCAATGAATCTAGCTGTGAATTTCGAGATCGTTTATGCACAATTATGGGCCGCATGTTCAGCTTTGTTTCTTCTTGTTAACAAGCAAGGTCTAAGACAACTTGGTTTCAGCGAGTGTCTGCAGGGATCCCTTGGGTTAAGTACTTTCGCAGTAGCGCATTATTGGCATGCTTTGCACAAAGGAGGCGTTTGACCCAATCGCTGGCATTTCCAGAAAGCTGAGCTAATTAAAATTAACAGGGAGAGGAGAAGCTGCCAACCCCAGCAGACAATGATACTCCTGGCAGAGTTAGATGTCACTCACTAGCTCTGCATGCAGCCATCAGATTCCGCACTGGTGATTGTGAAATATGTATCGGAATAAGAGGGCACCAGGAGGAAGGCTGGCAGTTGGCAAGCAGCTGTTCCTCTGGGGCTTCCAATCTCCCCTGTGGAGCCCAGGAGAGGGGAAACCGGGGAAACCGAGGCGACGCCTCAGAGTTGGAAAGGAGGCTGGGGAGCCCTGACCCTCCCCAGCGGGAGAGCCAGCATGGTGTAGTGGTGAAGAGCAGGTGCACTCTAATCTGGAGAACCGGGTTTGATTCCCCGTTCTGCCACTTGAGCTGTGGAGGCTTATCTGGCGAACCAGATTAGCTTGTGCACTCCAACACATTTATTTATTTTATTGGTTTTGTATACCGCCCTATCCCCGAAGGGCTCTGGGCGGTGTACAACAACATTAAATCATAATATAGCTAAACAACAAATCAAAGCTAAACAAATAAATTCCAATACAAATATATTACTAAATCCCTTTTAAAAACAGCGATTAGTACAAAATTTTAAAAATCAAAGTCAAAGGCGCCCAGCAAGACCCAATTTTAAAACCCTCCCCAGACGGGAAGACTGCTGACCCCGTCAATAAAGAGATATAAAGCAGAGGTGAGAACAGGAGGGGGCACCACAGGCCAGCTGGGTGACCTTGGGATAGTCACAGTTCTTCAGAGCTCTCTCAGCCCCTCACAGGGTGTTTGTTGGGGGGGGGGGGAGATTGTAAGCCCCTTTGAGTCTCCTTACAGGAGAGAAAGGGGAATATAAATCAAAACTCCTCCTCCTCCTCCTCCTCTCTTCTTCTTCTTCTTCTTCTTCTTCTTCTTCTTCTTCTTCTTCTTCTTCTTCTTCTTCTTCTTCTTCTTCTTCTTCTTCTTCTTCTTCTTCTTCTTCTTCTTCTTCTTCTTCTTCTTCTTCATTTGGTCATGAGAAGATTTAGGAGTGTACCTCTTGGAAATACCATCTTGCTGCATGTCTGCTGGAGCAGAGGTCAGTGTTGGGTTTGATAGAAGGGGGGTGAATATCACTGCGTGTTTGTGTACATTGTGGGGAAGATTTGTAAACTCTTTTCTAAAAGAATGACGGACTTTCTTCCTGAAATAAAACCAGTCACATACGGGTGAGGGTGTTTATCTCACTTCGGCCTTGGACACTTTAATGAACATTGACTCCTGCCTCACCAATCTAATGAAGCAGACAATTGTTTGTAGTTTCAGAATGAATGAGATGGAGGATGAGTTAATCTAGCTTCCTGGAAGGAGTGCTTTGTTCAGTTCAGTTTATTTTGGCTGTGGGCCATAACAAACGTGGAAAACAGAGACAATATTGAAAAAAATTAAAGCAATAAAAGCCGTAGTTCCAATACATCAAACCCCAGTATTTCTTCAGGGTTTATCTAGATGACATTCAAGGACATGAGTTGTATTGAATTTCTCTTGTGTTTTGACCAAAGTTAAAGAAGTTGTTATATTGCTGAATCGATGACATTTGCAAGCATTCCTTCCTTCCTTCCTTCCTTCCTTCCTTCCTTCCTTCCTTCCTTCCTTCCTTCCTTCCTTCCTTCCTTCCTTCCTTCCTTCCTTCCTTCCTTCCTTCCTTCCTTCCTTCCTTCCTTCCTTCCTTCCTCCCTCCCTCCCTCCCTCCCTCCCTCCCTCACCTCCACTCCCACTCCCTCCCTGCCTGCCTGCCTGCCCTGCCTGCCTGCCTGCCTGCCTGCCTGCCTGCCTGCCTTCCTTCCTTCCTTCCTTCCTTCCTTCCTTCCTTCCTTCCTTCCTTCCTTCCTTCCTTCCTTCCTTCCTTCCTTCCTTCCTTCCTGCCTGCCTGCCTGCCTGCCTGCCTGCCTGCCTGCCTGCCTGCCTGCCTGCCTGCCTGCCTGCCTTTGCACAACCTTTCAACAGTAGCTGGAACTTTCCTCCTAAAAACAATGACAAGAAAGTTTAAAAAGGTAAAAGTGAAATGCCTGGTATATTATCAGACCTACAAGCACAAATCTTTAAATTAGAGAATACATTATCTCAACAACTGCAGAGCGCATTAGAAATGTGCTGTTTTAGGTATGGTTGGTCAATTAAAAAATACTGTTAAAACATAAACAGTATTTTCATTTTGCAGATTTTGCAGATTTCCATTCCAGCCATTTGTATTACCCAGAGGAAAAAAATGGTTCTTTTCCAGTAAAGGATTCAAAGGCAATAAACCCGCCAATGGTGAAAGAAAACAGTTTTATTGAAATTTGTATAGCAGGAATTCCCAACCTTTTTGAGTCCGTGGGCACATTTGGAATTCTGACAGAGCATGATGGGTGGAGCCACAAAATGGCTGCTACGGGAGCCACAAAATGGTTGATAGAACTTAACTTCAGTAACACAGTGCAGATCCTTGTGCTGCGATGGCAGCTGCTGCCAAAGCAACACTTTTTTAAAAAAAATCTGCACAACCAACTACCAGACCATGGCCATACAGCCTGGAAAAACCCCAACAACCATCTGGTCTAAATGTATTCCATTTTTATTTTATTTTATTAGGTTTCTACCCCTTTCATTCCCAGGACAAGCTGGGCTCAGGGCAGCTAACAACCACCACAATACCACAATTTGTAAATTAAAACTATCATAGTATATCTATATCTATATATTTATATCTATCTATATCTCTCTATATATCTATTATATCTATCTATATCTATATCATCTCTCTCTCTCTCTCATATGTGTGTGTGTGTGTGTGTGTGTGTCTGGCTGGCTGGCTGGCTGGCTGGCTGACTGACTGGCTGGCTGGCTGGCTGGCTGGCAAGATAGATAGATGATAGATAGATAGATAGATAGATAGATAGATAGATAGATAGATAGATAGATAGATAGATAGATAGATAGATAGATAGATAGATAGATGATAGATAGATAGATAGATAGATAGATAGATAGATAGATAGATAGATAGATAGATAGATAATGACATGTGTGTGTGTAAAAACTTTAGAATTCAAGTTAACTAAAAGGTCTGGAATCCATGCCCTACAAGGAGAGACTTAGGGAGCTGGGTATGTTTCGTTTGGTGAAGAGAAAGTTAATAGATGACATGATAGCCATGTTCAGATATCTGAAGGGATGTCATGTTGGTGAGGGAGCAAGCTTGATATCTGCTGCTCCAGAGACTAGGACCAGGACTAATGGGTCCAAGGTGAAGGAAAAGAGATTCCACCTAAACATCAGGAAAAACCTCCTGACAGTAAGGACAGTTCGGCAGTGGAATTCACTACCTCGGGGTGTGCTGGAGTCTCCTTCTTTGGAGGTTTTTAAAGAGAGGCTGGATGGCCATCTGTCAGGAGTGCTTTGATTGTGTGTTCCTGTATGGTAGGGGGTTGGACTTGGTGGCCCTTGGGGTCTCTCCCAACTCTATGATTTTTTGATTCGAAAATGGTGCTCTAACAACAACTGTGGCCAGATTATGCTTGATTTGGGTGGGGGTGGACAGTAAAGAAAGAATTGGGAGGCCAGCTGTTTTAAAACCATTGTTTCCCTCAACCGTAGGCCCATCAGTTGGCATGGACGTACAGGCTACGTGGAACCATTTTCTCCAGGGAAACTGATTCAATCATCTGGAACTCAACCGTCATAGTGAGAGATCTCCAAGTGCAGGGATATATTAGGCATAAGACTGGCCAGCCTGAAGCATAGCAGCCCATCAATTTTATTTATTTGTTTTGCTGAGACACTGTTACCAGCATTGTAGGGCTCCAATGGTTGAAGGCACTGTGCGCTCTGCATCACAGCAACATATGTAAACATGTATTTATCCATATATATAAGCTCATAAATAAACTATACATACAGAGACAGAAGATGCTTCGTTTCAGTTCGAATCTGCTCTTCCATCTATTTTAGTCCATTTCCATGAAATGTTTATTGTTGTGAACTTCTCCACTTAGCTGCGAAATGTTAAAGAATCCTCTACAGTAACTTTTTGTACAGCCATACACTGATCGAGCATTATGTAAAAATGCTGGATCCGTTTTGGATTTATATCCCCCCCCCTTTCTCTCCTGTAAGGAGACTCAAGGTGGCTTACAAGCTCCTTTCCCTCCCCCCCCCCCAACAAACACCCTGTGAGGTAGATGGGGCTGAGAGAATTCCAAAGAACTGTGACTAGCCCAAGGTCACCCAGCAGGAATGTAGGAGTGCAGAAACACATCTGGTTCACCAGATAAGCCAGAAACAAGGAACAAGGTTGGCCAAACCCCCAAAAACTTGCCCCACAACAGGAATTGCACAAGGAAGTGTTAATACCAACAATGACTGAAGTGCATGTATGCAATATTCACAAAATAACATAATCAGGAATGATTCCATGAGTCCATAAGGTTCTCCCTCTATAAATATTTCATTCACAGTCCAACAGGAAAACATGGAAAAGGCACCGGTTCAAGAAACAGCAACCAGCCGCCAAATTGTACAAGTTCAAAAGAGCAGCAAGGTTCAAAGAAGCAGCAGCCAAACGCCTGCGCGCTGAAGTGCGTTTTTGCTAATCTTCTCCCGTGCATATGTATAGTATTAGTACTTATTTCCATCATTCAAAAATTGTTATATGCTACCAAAATATGTTGCAAATCATTCACTAGGTGTTCTTTCTAGGATTCTTAGTAATAAGCCTTCTCAGGTGGAGGAGTGAGGAATCAAACCCGGTTCTCCAGATTGGAATCCACCTGCTCTTAACCACTACGCCATGCTGGCTCAGAGTTGTGATGTCATGCTGCCTCCTAAAGTACCCCAAAGCCTAGGGGTCCAGCTCTGGGTCGATATGACGCTGTCCAGGTGCCCCCTAGATGCTAGCAAGGCAGCCAATATCTTTTATTGAGGGAATGCCAGACAAAACAAAGTCTTCACCTGTTGGTGAACGGCACCGACAGAGGGAGACAGGCATATCATCCTGGAAAGGGAGTTCCAAAATTTTAATGCCACAACAAAGAAGAAGAAGAAGAAGAAGAAGAAGAAGAAGGAGGAGGAGGAGGAGGAGGAGGGAGCTGACGAGGAGGGAGGGAGAGAGGGGGAGGAGTTTGGATTTATATCCCCCCTTTCTCTCCTGCAGGAGACTCAAAGGGGCTTACAATCTCCTTGCCCTCACAACAAACACCCTGTGAGGTGGGTGGGGCTGAGAGAGCTCCGAGAAGCTGTGACTAGCCCAAGGTCACCCAGCTGGCGTGTGTGGGAGTGCACAGGCTAATCTGAATTCCCCAGAGAAGCCTCCACAGCTCAGGCGGCAGAGCTGGGAATCAAACCCGGTTCCTCCAGATTAGATACACGAGCTCTTAACCTCTTATGCCACTGCTGCTCAAGAAGGCCCTTGCCGGGCATGCCACCCATTTGGCTTGGATGGGGGAGGCAGAGCAGACCCTCTGCAGATGACTGAGAACGATCATGCTTTGAAACATCTTTGAAACATCTTCATCTTCAAGGTTCTGGTGTTGACCTTTAAGGCCTTATGCGGCCTGGGACCATCGTATCTTCGCGACCGCATCACCCCATATGTCCCTGTGCAGCCTCTTCGATCAGTCGAGGCCAATCTACTGGTGGTCCCCGGCCCCTCAGCGATGTGGCCGGCCTCCACACGGGCCAGGGCCTTCATGGCTCTGGCCCTGGCCTGATGGAACGCTCTTCCTCCAGCTGTCCGGGCCCTGCGGGACCTTGGCGAGTTCCGCAGGGCCTGCAAGACGGAGCTGTTCTGCCGGGCCTTTGGAGGAACTGGCCGCTGATGGTACCCCCCCTTATCTTGTGCCGGCTTGACAAGGCTGGGCCCTGGGAATTAAATCAGAGGCAGACTCGCATGCATCCCTCCCCTTTTGGAAGGGGAGGAATTTTAAAGCAACTAGAATACTGGATGCCACTCCTCTCCCTTTTGGGGGAGGAGGCACTTATCAAACAAAGACTTTGTTGAAGCAGCCAATTTAGCTTATTGAGATTTATTATATATTTGTCAGAAATAGTTTTTATGGTTATCGCTGTTTTTAAATGTTTTATTTTACAT
Source organism: Sphaerodactylus townsendi (assembly GCF_021028975.2). Classification (NCBI taxonomy): domain Eukaryota; kingdom Metazoa; phylum Chordata; class Lepidosauria; order Squamata; family Sphaerodactylidae; genus Sphaerodactylus; species Sphaerodactylus townsendi. The sequence goes on from NW_025950363.1 coordinate 1,326,514, forward strand.
TGTTCCCTTTATGTTGTGCACCGCCCAGAGCCCTTCGGGGATAGGGCGGTATAAAAGTTCAAGAAAATAAATAATAAAATAAATAAACTCCAGGAACTTCCCAAATCAGAGTTGGCACCTCTCGTGGCATTATCAATCCCGGTCGAATCCCCTGCTTGAGTAGCGTCCTCCTCCTTGCAGCGATTTCCTCTTCGCTACTACAAGCCCTCATCTAGTGGGGTATTCAAAGGACTTGAACAGGACATTAAAGATTGTGACAGTTTCTGCCACACTGAGGTTCTTGTGGGGGCGGTTAAGGACTTCCCGGCTTCGGTTAGCCGTGGCGAAGCGGTATTGTTGTTTTTTTTAATTGGCAATGCAACAAAGATTTGGTTCCAGGGATGCATCTGAGAGTTTCTTGTATCGAAGGGAACAGAAGGCACAGCTAGAGAAAGCTCAAGTCAACCGAGCTCTCTCCTGTCACAACGAATTGTATTCCGTACCTTCTGAGCGCCGCTTCGGTGGCCCTTCCTTTCCAAAGCGAGGGCCGAGTAGCCTGAATGTGTCAGATAAGTTTACAAATGAGCAGGCTGCTTCCTTTCCTCTTCAAAGTCCACCGTACTCAAGGCTCCCAAGTGGAATCGCTAGAAATGCAGCTTGAATTCCAAGCTAGGGAGCAGCCGTCGAGGCTGACCTGCTGGAATAAGGTAATCAATGTAGCTCCAGATAGGTTCTGGTCACTCCGCAGTAACCCACGCAAATGAGAAGAAGAGGAGTTTGGATTTGTACCGTGCCTTTCTCTCCTGTGAAAAGTTTCAAGGTGACTTACAAACTCCTTTTCCTTTCTCTTCCCCTAATGGACACCTTATGAGGCAGGTAGGGCTTGCTTATTTATTTATTTATTTATTCATTCATTCATTCATTCATTCATTTATTTATTTATTTATTGGTTAGGTTTATATACAGCCCTCCCCCGGAGGGCTCAGGGCGGTGAACAACATGTAAAAAAGAGCACATATATCGGACTAAAATCCATTAAAAACTATTAATATAGGCTCTAATAAAATAAAAATAAACCCACCCCGTTAAAATGCAGCATTGGAGTTCTGAGAGATCTGTGACTAGCTTAAGGTCACCCAGCAGGCTTTATGTGCAGGAGCCGGGAAACAAGTCCAGTTCACCAGATAAGAGTGCATCGCTCATGTGGAGGAGTGGGGAATCAAACCCAGTTCTTCAAATTAGTCCATTGCTCTTAACCAATGTGTGATTGGTGTTTGGAATATGCTGCCACAGGAGGTGGTGATGGCCACTAACCTGCATAGCTTCAAAAGGGGCTTGGACAGATTTATGGAGGAGAAGACGATTTATGGCTACCAATCTTGATCCTCCTTGATCTGAGATTGCAAATGCCTTAACAGACCAGGGGATCGGGAGCAACAGCCGCAGAAGGCCATTGCTTTCACATCCTGCATGTGAGCTCCCAAAGGCACCTGGTGGGCCACTGCAAGTAGCAGAGAGCTGGACTAGATGGACTCCGGTCTGATCCAGCTGGCTTGTTCTTATGTTCTTATGTTCTTAACCACTACACCACGCTGTAGTGAAGAAATTCAAGAACAGTTCTTTAAAGCAAGTTCAGCAAAGTCCTCATGCACATAAAATAACAAACATTAACCGGCTATTTCGCTTACTCATTCCTGATGGCAGCAATGCTGGTTGTTATGATTGAAGGGTGATGTTTTTGGAGGCTTTTTGCCTTCCTCCAATTGGCCATGCTGGCAGGGGCTGATGGGAATTGTAGTCCATGAACATCTGGAGTGCCATAGGTTCACCACCATAGGTTCGCCACCACAGGGTCATTGGGGGAGTGGGATAGTGATAAAATTCCATGTTGTGCAGGGGGTTGGACTAGATAGTCCTCAATGTCCCTTCCAGCACTATGGTTCTATGTTTCTAAAGGACTCCAGTCTTAGTGATGTCACATTGAGCTGTTGGGAGACCAAGAATCTACATTTGAGTCCCTTTAAGACCCTTCTGTTATACGTCCTCTTGACCGGTTGACTTGTTTTTGTTTTATTTTTAATTTGTCCATTAGCCTTAAAACTGGATGGACTCAGGAGGTGGCTGATGTGAAGATGATGACCCAAGAAGGACTTGATGGTTCATGGTTTATTTCCTTATCAGCTGGGATCTAGTAACTTCTGGTGGTGGTGATGGTGGAAAGTGCCAAATTATGGCAAACTTCATGGTTTTCAAGTCCAGAAACATTCAGAGTGGTTTGTCATTGCCTGCCTCCACAGAGCAACCATGGACTTCTTTGGTGGCCTCCCATTTGATTGCTAACCAGGGTTGGACCTGCTTAGCTTCTGAGATGTGATGAGATTGGACTGGTCTGAGCCATCCAGATTGGGGTGGTAACCTCTGGTACCCCAGCCATAGATAATAGAAAGGAAAACCTGGTGATATGAGAGCAGTGGCGTGGCGCCAAGGGGACCTGGGGTGCATGATGCACCAGGAGCGCAGAGGTCTGGAGGTGTTCTGGGGGCATGACGGGGGCATTCTGGGATGTGGCGGGGGCACTCCATGGCACACCTGCCCCAGGCGCAGTTCCCCCTCACTCCTGCCCTGTATGAGAGGCCCTTTATCTGGGGGGCTTGTGGTGGTTCTTTGTAGTGACATCTTTTCTATTGTAGAATGCAGAGGCATACCTAGGCAAACTGGAGCCCTGGGAAAAACCTGAGTTTGATCCCCCCCCCCATGGTTGGCCACCCTCCCCCACCATGACCAAACAATTATTTTTTCCACCAGGTCGTTTCAAAGTCACCATCACATTATAGGAGAATCTGGGCTCCCTAGTTTAAACAAGTGATGCTGGAATCCTCCCCCAAACAGCATCATTTTCAATGGTGTTTAAACTAGGGAGCCCAGATTCTCCTTTTAAATCCACCTTAAAGGGAGAATCTGGGGTCCCTAGTTTAGACAACATTGAAAGTGATGCTATTTTGGGGTGGATTCTCCCCCACCCTGAAACAGCATCCCTTTCAATGTTAAAACTGGGGACCTCAGATTCTCCATGCTGAAGGGGGTGGATTTAACAACAACAACAACAACAGCAACAACAACAACAACAACAACAACCTTTATTAGGCATTGAGAGAATAAAAGAAAGAAAACAAGCATTGGCAGGAAGGGAGTGGATTTAAAAAGAGAATCTGGGGAAATGTAGGGGGTGCCTATTGTCAGGGTTGCAATTATTAAGATAGCAGCACCAAAATTTCAGAGTATATTCATGAGACTCTACTGATGATACCACCCAGGTTTGGTGAAGTTTGGTTCAGGGGGTCCAAAGTTATGGACCCTCAAAGGTGTAGCCCTCATCTCCTATTAGCTCCCATTGGAAACAATGGGGGATGGGGCACTCCCTTTGGGAGTCCATAACTTTGGACTCCGTAAACCAAACCTCACCAAACCTGGGTCATATAATCAGGAGAGTCTCCCAAAAAATCCCTGGAATTTTGGTGCTGCTAGTCTAAAATCTGCGCCCCCTGTATGCCAAAAACCAAAAAACACTGAAAATACAAAATCCCCCACAAACGAACTTGCAATTTTGTCGCCCTGGGCAGCTGCCCAATTTGCCCAATGGGAGGAACACCTCTGGTAAAATGACAAGGGAGGGAGAAAAGCAAAGAAAAAGCAAACTTTACCATGTTGGCTGAAAGCCCATTCTAAGTTGATTACCTAGAATTATAGAATCATCTAGTCCAGGGGTAGGGAACCTGCGGCTCTCCAGATGTTCAGGAACTACAATTCCCATCAGCCTCTGTCAGCATGGCCAATTGGCCATGCTGGTGAAAGCTGATGGGAAATCTAGTGTCCTAATTTTATCTGGGCTGGGGTCCACAATCCTGAATCAACTCTATGATCTACATATATTCTTTGCCAATGGACTTCTGCATAAACTTTCTACTTACTATATTTTTTCCTCTCCAGGTTTAATTGTGTTTGGAAATAAAGTGTTAAGATAAGAGGGAGTATTTGTTCGGTGGAAATGAGCAGGTCTAATGTACTCTAAAGGAGGAACTTGTGAGTTTGAGCAGTTTAATTATAACTTTAATTACAGACTATTGTTGGTTTTAATGGAAATGTCTATGCCGTTGCCTATAAAGTGACTTATAGATTGTATTCTGTAAGAAAAACACATCATCGCATTTTCAGTTTTGGCATCTGTACCGTATTTCAGTCTTGAATGTTTTGAATAAACAAGTCCGGGAACATAAAATACTGCATAGCTAATCGGAAGCCGTGCTGGGCATAATCTTTACCTGACCGTGCCCATTTCATGAAGGAAGATAAAGAGTTTGGATTTAAACCCCACATTTCTCAACCATGGGAAGTCTCAAAGCAGCTTGCAAACTCTTTTCTCTCCCTACAACAGACATCTTGCAAGCACTTGACAGGTGCCAGGAAACGTGGAGTACCGTGGCACTCACGGGCCCCATGTTGAGGATTCCTGTGCCAAATTCCTGTGCCAAACAGACCAAATTGGCACACTAACTTGGACTTATGTGTATATGACAATTGTAATAAATCATTTCAACATTTGTACAAAGTTATTTTTTTCAATTATTTTTCATATAAGTATTAACACAATTATACCAATGCTAACCCTATTCTAATATCCTATTGATGAAAGCAATAAAGTGCAATACATTTATATAAAGTGCCAGTGTCAATAAAACAAATCAATGTACAATTTTAATCATTTCATTTGTAAAGTGTGTATTCAAAAGTCCATATGAGACTTCAAATGGATGAGTTCCAAGAAATATTTACGTTTCCATTTTTTAATGGGGTCCCCAAATGGAACGTCACAGATTCTCATCACGTCTATTGTTAAGCAAATATTCAAAAGTTCATATGAGACTGCGCAATGTTCAGTTCCAAGGGAAATTTTATGTTTCCATTTTATATGATTCCCAAATGGAACTTCACAACAGAGCTAGTATATCCTGTGTCTTGAGTCCATACATGGATGGTACATTGAAACTGAGAATCCTGTATAGAATCGCACCACGCGTCTGAATACGTTTTCGAAGGTATCTTCCTCAGTATACCGATTCTCAATAGCTTGAGTTCATCCTGGGGTTAACATTTTTATACAGTGTCTTCCTTCCCCTAGAGATCATCTAGTTCCAATCTTGTTTGCTAGTACATTATTTGGCAAGACAAAGGCCCTCCAAAATCACCAATTGGTGCTCACAACAGACAGAGGTTGGGACAGGAAGTCCTGGTCTATCACTTGTACAGGAAGTCTTGGTCTACCATTTGTACACTCCCTTATTACTGCTGAAAGATTTATGACATTGCTAATGCCACCAACTGTTTTTTTTAAGTTGACAGTGCCATCTGAGACTTGTGCCCAGCAGGGCTTTCGACTGGATATGCAAACGTCTTGTTAAGCAGAGCTTTTGCTGAAATATTAAAGAGTTACTTTTAGATTTATGTAGAGTCTCTCTCTTTGACATTTTGCTTGGCTGAATCTGGGACTAAAATCAGAAATCCAACTATGAGCCAGCGTGGTATAGTTAAGGGCAGGTGCACTCTAATCTGGGGAACCGGGTTTGATTCCCCGCTCTGCCACTTGAGCTGTGGAGGCTTATCTGGTGAACCAGTCTAGCTTGTGCACTCCAACACATGCCAGCTGGGTGACCTTGGGCTAGTCACAGTTTTTCAGAGCTCTCTCAGCCCCAATTACTTCACAAGGTCTTTGTTGGAAGGGAAAGGAGATTGTAAGCCCCTTTGAGTCTCCTTACAGGAGAGAAAGGGGAGATACAAATCCAAACTCCTTCTCCTTCTCCTTCTCCTCCTCCCTTTTCCTTTTCCTTTTCCTTTTCCTTTTCCTTTTCCTTTTCCTTTTCCTTTTCCTTCTTCTTCTTCTTCTTCTTCTTCTTCTTCTTCTTCTTCTTCTTCTTCTTCTTCTTCTTCTTCTTCTTCTTCTTCTTCTTCTTCTTCTTCTTCTTCTTCTTCTTCTTCTTCTTCTTCTTCTTCTTCTTCTTCTAATTCTCTGTCTCCCATGGCAGCCATTTTTGGTTGGCTTCACTTCCTGTGACCGCCATTTTGTTTCATCAGAATTCCAAAGGAGCCTGCCTAGACGCTCAAAAAGGTTGGGGACTGCTGACCCATTGGAAGATGTCTGCACCACATCCGGATCAAGAACGCAAAGGAGCTGTCCAGCAGGTCAGTAACTCTTCACATCTTGGTTTTGCCTATAGTTGATCATATGTTTTGGCTACAAATCACTTCTGACTTATGGTGACAGTATGAATAAATGACCTTCGAAACGCCCTGTTGTTAAGAGCTTTGCTCTGGTCTGGCAAACAGGGCTTCCTTGATCGAGTCAATCCATCTAATGTTGGGTCTTCCTTTTTTCCTTCTGCCTTCTACTTTTCTTAGCGTGATTTTCCCAGTTAATTTAATCTTCTCATACTGTGTCCAAAGTACGCTTTACTGGTTGTTGGCTCCTAAAAGCTGCCGAAACCAACTAAATATGGCAAAACTCTCTTGCTTGTGAAGCAAATAAGTATTGCTTTAAATCAGGATTCTCTCAAGGTGTTTTTTTAAACAAACAAACAAACAAACAAACAAACAAACAAACAAACAAACAAACAAACAAACAAACAAACAAACAAACAAACAAACCAAGATGTTGTTTCCAGTAAAGTCTGGCACAGCAATCCATATGGCAGGTTTCTGATGCCATATTCTTGCTGATCTCTGACCTCATAAAGCATTACATCTTAGCAGAAACTAAAATTGCAGTCATAGTGAAAAGAAACTGAGACTTGTGTCTGCTCTGTATTATTCTGAACTGTAAAAGGGGTGACTCCATCCGCTAAAAAAAATATGTGTTTCCTGCAGATCATCTAATGAAGCTCGAGTGCACATGGAAGAAAGTTTTTATAAGTTTAAACCCTATTTGGAAAGCTACAAGATAAGGGCATAGAAAATAGTGATGAGGTGTGACACAACTGGTTTTGAGGACATAGTTGTATTTCCGATTTCAGACCCAGATTCAGACTTAAAGTCGGGACTTGAAATTGGGTCTCAGTTCAGATTTTAATTCATTGCACTTTACTGCAGTCTCATTTATTCCACCTTGTGCATTTCCACCTCGTGCACCCCTCCCCAAATAAATAGAGGGGATTGTGTTGAGATGAGGGGTGAAATAAATTTTAGGCTGGGATTTTTTTAAACTAAATCTTCTGCCAGCAGTAGAGGAACTAGATTTTAGAATTAATTTATTATGTTATTGAAATAGTGGCTGTTTTAACTCTGTAAACTGCCTTGAGCCTAGCTCTGGCTGGGAATGGGCAGAGTATAAATATAATTAGACAGACAGACAGACAGACAGACAGAGGCCCCTTCTGCACACGCAAAATAATGCGTTTTCAAACCACTTTCATATCTGTTTGCAAGTGGATTTTGCCATTCCGCACAGCTTCAAAGAGCACTGAAAGCAGTTTGAGAGTGCATTATTCTGCATGTGCGGAATGAGACAGACAGACAGACAGACAGACAGACAGACAGACAGACAGACAGACAGACAGGTGAATCATAGCATGGGGTATTGAAGCTTTATAGTTACAAATCTAAGAAGTTTTTTAAAAAGTGGAACAACCATAAAATGGCAGCCACAAAGCATTTCCAAGAGGGTGAATGCAGATAAAAAGGGGTTTTTTTTGGAAAATATTTGCAAAACATTTTCAGGAGCAAATGTTAAATAGGCCTACAACAGTAGGATGCTGCTAATTATGCTAAATATTTTGATGTCATTTTGCATTTGGATATGTAACTGTCTATCATGCTTTTGTTTTGCCTTCCTCTAAGGAGTTAAGGACAACATACATGATTCGCTTTTCCTTCATTTGATCACACCCTGTGAGGTAGATTAATTAAAGAGGAAATGATGAACTGTGACTGATCAGAGATATGGACTTGAGTCTTTGTTGACCTAGTTCATTTTGATAAGTATACTGCACCAGCCATAGGAAATATGCAGTTAGAAATGTTTTATTCCAATTACGCCTAATTGTTTTGTGTTGTGTTTTCGCTTGGGTTTTTTTCTCTGCCACGAACATATTGTGAAAGTTCCAATTTGTCATGCAGTTTTTAAAGAGGGTCAAGGGCAGCACAACATAATTAAAAATACTGAATGCCTTATACATTTCTTATAATGAAGAAATGGTATCTGCCTTTTGCTTGAATTAGATTCAAGGAGGCTTCATTATGTGTATTTGTGGGAAACTTAATTACTTCCTTAGTAGTGCGGTCATGAATGTGGTGAAATGTGGATGGAAATGTTGATTATCAATATGAATGGAAATATTTACAAAGTAGTGTTTCACTAATAATTGAAATACAGAGAATTTTTATTTTTCTATTCCACCATCCATACAGATGGCATTTCATGGTGAAATAACAGGAAGTTCCCCATGTTTTTCCACCTAGGCAGTAGCCAGGACCACAGACTTGCCCTCAGTCCCAGAGCTCCATCCTGTCAGAAATGTGGAAAGTACAAGAAGAAGAGTTTGGATTTACACCCTGCCTTTCTCCTCTGTAAGAAGGCTCATTATGCATGGAATACTTACCTCATAGGGACTCTTGTCTGCATAATGGGCTTGCAGGGGGCTCTCGTCACGTTTTTCTCTTTACACATGAGGAGGCACTGGACATGTCATGTTGAAGAGGGAGCAAGTTTGTTATCTGCTGCTCCAGAGACTAGGACCAGGAGTAATGGGTGCAAGGTGAAGGAAAAGAGATTCCATCTAATCACTAGGAGGAACTTCCTGACAGTTAGGGCTGTTCCACAGTGGGATGGACTACCTCGGAGTGTGGTGGAGTCTCTTTCTTTGGAGGTTTTGTAAACAGAGGCTGGATGGCCTTCTGTCAGGGGGTACTTTGATTGTGTGTTCCTGCATTACAGGGGGTTGGACTTGATGGCTCTTGGTGTCTCTTCCAACTCTATGATTCTATGATTCTAGGAGTGGGGGCTAGGGTTGATGGGGACAGTTTTATAAAAATTTTAGGATGGTTTTATATGTTTGTATGCCTATGATATTTTTATGATTGTACCCCACCCAGTGCCTTTGCTGATGGACAAGAAATAAATATACGGGGTAGGGGGGGGGAGGGGAAAAAACTGGATCCAACCCATTATCAGGACAATCTATTTCCAATTTATCAGGAAAGAGCTCAGATAGTTCAACTCAAGAAAGGTAGGGGGAAGGTTCATCCAGTTATATTTCCCTGCACAAAAAAATTAAAAGTGGACACACACACACACGCACACACACACGCACTCACTCACGCACGCACGCACAAACACACACACACATATTTGTGTGTGTGTACATCCTTTGCAAATAGTATGCTGAAGAAATCCCTGTCCAGAGAAGCTTCAAGAAAATTAATGACCATGTTTAACGTCTAAACAAAAATTACTATAAAGGTTTGAAGACCTGCCTATTTTATTTGTAGGTATTAAAATTATTTCCCGGTGTTTACAAGCTTGTTCTACTGAAAAAGTGTAAAGCTCAACTTTCTCCATGCTTTCGATGTTGGAGCAATATGCTTCGGCATGTCTGGGCAATCAATCAAATCCGTGTACTGCAATTTCTTGTTTAGCTAAAGCACATTATTGTGCTCTCCATACCCAGCAGTAAATGTGGCTGTGGTCCGCTGCACCCATGAAAACAGCAAAAACCGGGCCACCCACAGATGAAGGGTCCTTCCACATCCTTGAGGGTCTCCCAAGATGTGCAAAAATGGCTTAGTATTGTCGAAGGCTTTCACGGCCGGAATCACTGGGGTGCTGTGTGGTTTCCGGGCTGTATGGCCGTGTTCTAGCAGCATTCTCTCCTGACGTTTTGCCTGCATCTGTGGCTGGCATCTTCAGAGGATGCAGAGACACAGATCCTCTGAAGATGCCAGCCACAGATGCAGGTGAAACGTCAGGAGAGAATGCTGCTAGAACACGGCCATACAGCCCGGAAACCACACAGCACCCCAATGGCTTAGTAAATTAACCAAAGGGATGTAGAATCATGGAGTTGGAAGAGACCACAAGGGCCATCTAGTCCAACCCTCTACCATGCAGGAATACATTATCAAAGCAATCCCAACATATGGCCATCCAGCCTCGGTTAAGAAGGAGGAGGAGGAGGAGGAGGAGGAGGAGGAGGAGGAGTTTGGATTTATACCCCACCTTTCTCTTCTATAAGGAGACTCAAGATGGCTTATAAGCTCCTTTCCCTTCCTCTCCCCACAACAGACACCTTGTGAGGTAGGTGGGGCTGAGAGAGTTTTGAATGAACTGTGACTTACCCAGCAGGAATGTAGGAGTGCAGAAACATATCTGGTACACCAGATAAGCCTCTGCCCCCCAGGTGGAGGAGTGGGGAATCAAACCCAGTTCTCCAGATTAGAATGCACTTGCTCTTAACCACTACACCACACAAAGAAGACTCCACCACACCCTGAGGCAGTGTATTCCACTTTAGAACAGCCCTTACCATCAGGAAGTTCTTCCTAATGTGTAGGTGGAATCTCTTTTTCTGTACCTTGACTCCATTACTCCCTGTCCTAGTCTCTGGAACAGCAGAAAACACCTCTTCAACATGACACCCCTTCAAATATTGAAACATGGCTGTCATGTCACTCCTTAACCTTCCCTTTCCCAGACTAAACAAACGGAGCTTCCTGAGCTGCTCCTCACAGGCTGTGGAATCCAGACTGTTTACCATTTTGGTCGCCTTCCTGTTCCAGCTTGTCAATATCCTCCTGGAATTGTGGCTCCCAGAACTGGACACAGTATTCCAGATTAAGTCTGACCAATGCAGAATAGAGTGGTACAATTACATCCCTCCATCTAGACACTATATTTTATTGATTCTGCCCTATTGATGTGGAATGCTATAATATAGCCTGATCTTGTCAGATCTTGGAAACTAAGATGGGTCTGTACTTGGAAGGAAGATCTCCAAGGAAGACTACTACTACTACTACTACTACTACTACTACTACTACTACTACTACTACTACTACTACTACTACTACTACTACTACTACTACTACTACTACTTCTTCTTCTTCTTCTTCTTCTTCTTCTTCTTCTTCTTCTTCTTCTTCTTCTTCTTCTTCTTCATCATCTTCATCATCATCATCAACCTTTTATTGGCATGAGTTTAAAATACAACAGAGAGGTTGAGGAGAATCAAGTTAAAATAAGTAGGTTCAGACATTTCCAGCAGTTAAAACAATGAATAATGAATAAATAAATAAACTAAAATCTGTGGCGAATCTGTTGTGCCAGCGCCAGGAATTTGGCAACATCTAGGGATCTCTGAGGAGACTGATCACAAAGCAGACAGAAAGATTTAACCTTGTCTGATGAGTAGGCATAGTTCTCAGTATACGGGTCTATATATTGTCTTCTGGATGAAGCATATAGTTCGCAATCTAGGAGGATGTGCTCGATTGTTTAGATGGCTTTTTGTGAGCAGGGACACGTTCTTTGTTGGTATGGGATCTGGAGAAATCTGCCACTCAGGACTGCTGAGGGTAGGGCGTTCAGTGGGGCTAGCATTAAGGTACGTCGGAGGTATGGCAAAGATATATTGTAAAAATACCTTAGTAGCCCTTTACTGAACGGGAGAAGGTAGGAGCCCTCCGGTAAAATGCCCTTCATGTGCTGAGTAGAAAGCAGTTGGTTTTCAATGTCCAAGGAAGACTTAACAGAGGAAGGTCATGGCAAACCACCTTTGCTTAATCACTCACCTGGAAAATCCCATCAGGGGTTTGTCTAACTTAACAGCAACTTGATGGCACTTCACACATAAACACACACAAATATTAATCAAAAGAAAAATGGCAGACACCTCCCTTCCCTTCAAATCACCCTAGAAGTCTGATGTAGACTCAGTATAATCCAGGAGATACAAGGTCTTGAAAAGAAGGGGAAATTATTTGCTTCTGAGAATCCCAGGGAGGAGGAAGAAGAAGAGTTTGGATTTATATCCCCCCCTTTCTCTCCTGTAAGGAGACTCAAAGGGGCTTACAACCTCCTTTTCCTCCCCCACCCCCCCATAAACATCCTGTGAGGTGGGTGGGGCTGGCATGTGTTCGAGTGCACAAGCTAAGCTGGCTCACCAGATAAGCCCCCACAGCTCAAGTGGAAGAGCGGAGAATCAAACCTGGTTCTCCAGATTAGAGTGCACCTGCTCTTAACCACTACCCCATGCTGGCTCTCATGAGATGTAACAGCTTGGTGGGATTTCCAATTTGTGTTCCCATCATCTGTACTCTTGCTGAGGCACCCGCTTGTCTGGAATTCTTTTCCCAGGGAGACTCAGCTGTCCCCTTTCTGTTGCCATCTTCCCCTAGTAGCTGAAGATCTGTTTTTTTTGCTTGGTAATCCCTCAGCGATTCTTCTTCCCCACTGTTTGAACTGTTATTTTTACCCCTCATACTTATTATGTACTTCATTTTATATTCTTCTTTTACCTGGTTCACTGCATTCAAACAGTAAACAGAACCCCCCCAACAAAATGTGGCAAGGAGGAGAGGGTTAAATATTCCAGAAAGAAAATAGTTTCCATTATTACAGCCTTAGGGGGGAATTGGGGGGAGGGGGAGCAGGCTCTCAAAGAGATGCAGATATATGATGGTTAACATTTAGAAAATGACAACCACCATTAAAAACACATCAGTTGTCTTTCAGAGGAAGTGTGTGCGTACGAAAGAGAGGGGGAAGAGTTTTACTGCTCCTTCACGTTGTGTATTTTGCAATAAAATATAACAAAATAAAAATCCCCTCAGTAACCACGGCACTAGCAGAATTAATTGGCTTTTACCTGCAGTTCCGAGATGTTATGAGCGCAATAACCGGAGAGAGGTTTCTTCTATTCAGTTCCAATCCCACTGTTATGGTCTGTGAAACTGTTTTGAGAGCTTTAGGCTAAGCTGAGAGAGACACTAAGGGAAATCAGAAATTCTCTGAGCAGCGATCCGAAAAAGCCTTAAGAAGCTAAGAAGAGTCCTGCTGAACCAGACCAAAGGGCCATCTAAGGCCACACTGGGGTTGATCGGGAGGGCCTCTCAGCTTATTCAGATCTTGAGCCTCAAAGGGAAGAAAGGGAGAGAAAAGGATCCAGTGAGACTACTTGGGCTAGTCGCAATCTGTCTTCACCATTTTGGAAGCCACCATCTCCAGACTGACGTGGCTCTTCATAAGAACATAAGAACTAGCCTGCTGGATCAGACCAGAGTCCATCTAGTCCAGCTCTCTGCTACTCGCAGTGGCCCACCAGGTGCCTTTGGAAGCTCACATGCAGGAGGTGAAAGCAATGGCCTTCTGCTGCTGCTGCTCCCGAGCACCTGGTCTGTTAAGGCATTTGCAATCTGAGATCAAGGAGGATCAAGATTGGTAGCCATAGATCGACTTCTCCTCCATAAATCTGTCCAAGCCCCTTTTAAAGGCTATCCAGGTTGAGTGGCCATCACCACCTCCTGTGGTGCAGCATATTCCAAACACCAATCACACGTTGCGTGAAGAAGTGTTTCCTTTTATTAGTCCTAATTCTTCCCCCAGCATTTTCAATGGATGCCCCCTGGTTCTAGTATTGTGAGAAAGAGAGAAAAATGTCTCTCTGTCAACATTTTCTACCTCATGCACAATTTTATAGACTTCAATCATATATCCCCCCCTCAGACGTCTCCTCTCCAAACTAAAGAGCCCCAAATGCTGCAGCCTCTCCTCCCTCATAAGGAAGGTGCTCCTAATCCTTCGAAATCATCCTTGTTGCCCTTCTCTCTGCACTTTTTTCTATCTCTTTTGATATCCTTTTTGTGAGATGTGGGCGCACCTCAGAACTGAACACAGTATACCAAGTGCGGCTCAGCACCACGGGCCTTATATATAGGAGCATGGACAATCCTTGCAGTTTTATTATCAACTCCTTTCCTAATTATCCCCAGCATAGAGTTTGCCTTTTTCACAGCTGCCATGCATTGACATTCCCATGGAACTATCAACTAAGACGCCCAAATCCCTTTCCTGGTCTGTGACTGATAGCACTGACCCTTGTAGCATGTATGTGAAGTTTGGATTTTTTGCCCCTATGTGCATCACTTTGCACATAGCTTTGCCAGGTCCAGTTGGGTAACGTTGCTTCCTGATTTTCTCTTCCTTTGCGTACTGAGGTAGTTGTACCAGGTTTAGCAAACATTTGGAAAAAAAAGAATCTCGTCAGTCCTAACCTATTTCAATAAGGAAGGGGGATTATCTAGTTAATGGATTGGCCCAGGGTAGATAGAACATATAATTATTCCCCTTCTAAACTTCTGAAACGTTTATGAGTCAATCATGCAGTGTTTTTGGTAATGCATTTCTGTATTTTTCAAAAAGGGTCTTTAGTGTCATTCCTCTTTAACCCCACCTATGCACTGAACTATCTGTCCCGCTACTGCTACAATAGAAACAGATAAACACATTATAGTTGTATTGATTAAAAGGAAGAGGCAGATGCCTCTAGTGGCAGCGGAAACTCACATAGAGGCAAGTGAGATCTTGCTTTTCAACCCTCAAAAGACAAGAGTGTTATAGAACACAATGGAAGTTGAGATGGATTCTATGACCCACTCCAGTCAACATTCTGGCCACAGCATTCAATACCAATTGTATTTTGGGGGTCAGTCTTCAAAGGCAGCCCCAGGTAGAGCCCATCTAGATACTACTAGGGCATATACAGTGGCGTATTGCCCACAGGGCAAAGAGGGTGTGACGCCCTGGGTGCCTCCCAGTGTGGGGGCGTGGCTGGGGCATTCCGGGGTGAGGTGGGGGCACGCAGCACCGCAGCAGCGGCGCAGGGCATGCACACGCCCTGGGTGCAGTTCTTCTTTGCTCCACCCTTGGGCATATACCACAGTGGCAAGATCTCCCCGATCCTGAGGAAGGGCTCCAACTGGTGAAAGTCATCCCTGAGCACCAGAGCTGCTTGCTTAGCCAACAGAAAATCTGGGTCCAGTATCATCCTCACGTTATGAACCTGCTCCTTCAGGTGAAGCACAACTCCACCAAGAGCAGGGGCTAACCATTACTCTGGTCAGACCTTCCCCCCACCAAAGAACATCTCCATTTGGTCAGAATTAACTTTCAACTAACTTCCCAGATCAGCCAAGGCTGATTAAAACGAGTTTAAGGGAATCCTTGTCCATATAAATCATTTCATGTGTTTCCTGTCAGACCAAATGCCAGTCGCTATCAGATGAAGAATGGTTGCTGGTGGTTTTGCATATGAATCAGGCACAAATATGCACCGTCCTGGAAAAAGCCTACTTTACTAAACTCTCTCTCTCTCTCTCTGTCCGTCTGTCTCTCTCTCTGTCTCTCTGTCTCTCTGTCTCTGTCTGTCTGTCTGTCTGTCTGTCTGTCTGTCTGTCTGTCTCTGTCTCTCTCTCTGTGTCTGTCTGTCTGTCTGTCGGTCTCTCTCTCTCTGTCTGTCTGTCTCTGTCTGTCTCTCTGTCTGTCTCTCTCTGTCTCTGTCTCTGTCTCTCTCTCTGTGGGTTTTTTTTGCTTGACTAGTAGGGCATAAAAGAACAGGTGTTTCTGCATGGCCTCTCTGATCATAGCATATTGGGAAAGTGTTGGCACACTTACATTTCCACCTCTGGGGCAACAGCTGCGAAGATTCCTTGTGTGAGATTTAGCAGGGAATCTGTTTCTCATTATCCTGCTTTCTGCCTCCAGATAATTTGGAGTCTTCATCAGAGGGAACGATTGCCAAAATACCTGAGCCCAAAAAAATATCCGAATAATCACTGATTCGGGTCATTACTGTGATCTTCTGGAAGGGCAACACAAATGCAGGATTTGGAGGAATGCCGAAAACACCCCTGAAAAATCCGTGTTGTTTTTCATGTTCGGATGCTTGTCAGTAACAGCAACAGGTGGTTTTTTTTGTATGCTTGTTTCTCCCAATAGAGTGGCATCTCTCCTTTCCAACTGGATTGTTCTAAAGGATCGGGAGTTGAGTGTTCCTAGCCAATTGCCCAGAGGTGGGATCCAGCAGGTTCTCACGGGTTCCCGAGAGTAGGTTACTAATTATTTGTGTGTGCCGAGAGGGGGTTACTAATTGGTGATTTTGCCACGTGATTTTTGCCTTAGTTACGCCCCTCCTCTCAGCAGTAGCTTGCAGAACTTGAAGCAGTCTAGCAGGAGGTGCACCGCCGTGTATGGCAGCCTGCGCCTGTGTGCGATCTGCTTTCTCTCTACCAAGGACAGCGGCGCAGAAGGGTTGCGTCCTTGCCACAGCCCTGCCCAGGAATGCCCCACCCCGGAATGCCCGCCCCTGCCCCTGTCGTGCCCCGCCCAGCCCCATTGGCACTACGCCACAGTTTGAATCCCACCACCATGGGAACCTGTTACTAAAATTTTTGGATCCCACCACTGCAATCGCCTGTGGAGACAAGCTCCAGAGAAGGAATTTTTGTGGAGGTGTTTTTTTCAACACCTTGTGTCTCCTTACAGAGAGAAAGGCTGGGTATAAATCCAGGAGAGAAAGGTGGGGTATAAATCCAAACTCCTGCTCCTCCTCCTCCGCCGCTGCCTCCTCCTCTGCCGCTGCCTCCTCCTCCTCCACCGCTGCCGCCTCCTCCTCCTCCTCCTCCTCCTCCTCCTCCTCTTCTTCTTCTGCTTCTGCTTCTGCTTCTGCTTCTGCTTCTGCTTCTGCTTCTGCTTCTTCTTCTTCTTCTTCTCCTCTCCTTCTCCTTCTCCTTCTCCTTCTCCTTCTCCTTCTCCTTCTCCTTCTCCTTCTTCTTCCTTCTCCCCCCACGCTGCACCCCCAATTTCCAAGAGTTTCCCAGCCCAGATCTGGCCACACTACCACATCCCCTGCTGGTAGCCAGGGGGCAGCTGCCAACCCCAGTTGTACGGCTGATCCACACAGCTCTAGCAAAAGACATGCGACACATCTATATCATCTGTCATGATCACATAACCTCCGACAAATTAGAGATGGCAGGAACAGCAGCAGTTCATTAAATCAGTCTGACATCTCAACCATTTTGCATTGTGGAGGACTGTGTTAACCGAGCCATCTGGCACTGCTACAAGCTCCCATGCATCAGCACAGTCAAAACAGCAAAGCCAAAGGAGCTCAGAAAAGAAAGGCTGGGGTTTTTTTTCCTGGCTGAAAAATGCAGTGAAAGAGATGGAGAAACCTGGACTGCTGGGGCGATTGATGCAAAGCAAACATTGGATGTATTTGAAGGAAGCTGCTGGTTGTAGGTCCAATTCCAGTTTCTTAGTTTGTAGAAGAAGAAGAAGAAGAAGAAGAAGAAGAAGAAGAAGTAGTAGTAGTAGTAGTAGTAGTAGTAGTAGTAGTAGTAGTAGTAGTAGTAGTAGTAGTAGTTGTTACAGTATCCAAAATACCTGTATACATCTTGAGAACAGACAAGTAGATCAAACTGATCTAATCTGACAGCTCCTCCTCCCAGCACTTTGTCAGAACCAGCTGAAACCAGTCAGCTGTTCTTGGTTATGATTGGTTACTTGTTATATAAAAGCAGTGCTTGCTTACCAGCACTAGCTCTTAGGGTTTACCTGTTGCTGCAGGGCATGCTGCCCGTTTGCTATTAAGAGTTCCTGTATGCACTGCATGCATCTCTGCACTGGTGATAAAGGATCCCTCTGGTTAAACTTCTGTGTGCAGTGGTAATTACTTTCAGCTGTGCTCAACCAGTGCTTAGCCGCACCTTGCTGGCCTCTGTAGCAGGCTTTCTCTTAAGTAAATTCAACTCTGCTTGATGGAGTTATGGGCCCAGAGTAAGCTGCTAGCCTGAGGAAGTGAAGTGATTGCTGAAGGCCGTTGTTCAGCGTGGAGAGCAGGAGCTGAATTGAGGGCAGTTGCAGCTATGGCTTTTACAGCTACAAAGTTTGCCCTTTGAGAGGCTTCATGAGGGAAACTACACCAGGCGTGGAGCTGTAAAATGAGGAGTTTTCCTGATCGCAGGGATGACCTGTGGGATATAGTTGAAACTCCCCCTGCCTATGGAGCCTCTGCTGCAGAAAAAAGGGGAGGCTGATGAGAAGGCTCGAGCGACAATCATCCTGGCAGTAGCTGATTCACGAGTTGAATTGTATTTGCAGAATGCAGTCCATACAAATGACTGTTAGGGGAAGTTCTGAAAAAGCTGTACCAGCATTGACACTGCAGAGTCCTAAAGTACTTCTCAGTAAGTTGTATAATATGAAACTAAGGGCTGGTGCATGTAGTAACAAATCTCACCTGCTAAAGCAATAGGAACACTGTTTAGCTGAGCTTGAAGGCAGAGGAATGGAATTCTCAGACTCTCCTGGAAAATCTTATATATACTGCTGTCATCGTTGGATGATTAAATTAGGAGCAGTTAGTGTTGAAGTTGCAGAATGTGAAAAGAGACTGATTTAACTTACGATTATGTCGCTACCTGTTTGCTGGAGTGGCAACAGCAAAAGGATTATAAGCGGGGAGTATCAGTCAGAGGAGCTGAAAGCAGCTGGTGATGCAAAAGCAATCAAGGGCCGGAAGGCTTCGGACGCGGATTTCTGCTGAGGCTTTTCCTGTGGAATCTTTTGCGGTTGCCAGATGCACATAAATGTGGAGCTACAACACATATTGCCCGTTTCTGTTCTGGATCTAGCCAATTGAGGCAACAGAAGGGGAATAGCAGAAAGAAAGAAAAGCAAGACAGAGAGAGGAATCTGCGTTGCTTGTCGCAGCAAGAGAGCTGATGACTCACCTTCCTAGCTCAGTGACTCTGCGTGCACAAGAAGCGATTGTATCAATTCCAGGTTACTGCAGGATGTGCAGGACCCAGCCATTTACATGTCAGTTTAGCTGGCCGGAACTCCGGCTGAAGTCCAACTTCAAGGAACTGCGTTTGTACCCTCTTTGAAGTGAGTCTTTGAAAATGTATTTATTATTGTACCTCAACTTGACTTTTGTCTCCCTGTCAGTCATAAATTTAGCTCGCGAAAGGTTATAAGGTTGAGGTTGTAGGTGACATGTGTTATGTTAAAAGGAATGGCATTATATGTGCTAAAGGAAAACTTGATCCAAAAAATTGCTGAAATGCTCCCCAAAGAGTGCTACTAAGAAGGAACAGGGTGCATGCCTAGCAAATCGCCCTGGGAATGATGAATGTGTTCATGCCCTACAGAGAGTGCTAGGTAATTCTAGTTTCTCTACCATTAGACAGCTTTCTAAAGTGTGTGAGCTACACTTGAAACCATGTAAATACCTTGAGTCTTCTGTTTGCAGTAAGGTTAAAGTGAAAACATTTCCCTCTCTACAGCAATCAGCAAAAGTCAGACAAACAGACCTTTTGCGCTCATCCATATGGACTTAGCAGGTCCTTTTCCACCCACACAGGGAGGTGCTAAATATATGTTTGTCATTGTGGATGATTTCAGTAGATATACATATTGTTTATTGTTAAAGACTAAAGCTGAAGCATTCCAACAGTTCAAACGGTAGGTTTGCTATGATTGAGAGAAACTTTCCTTTTAAACTAGCTAAAGTGCAATCTGATAGGGGCGGAGAATTCCTTGGCAACAATTTCCAGAATTGGTTAACCCAAAAGGGTATAATTCACAGAAAGAGTAATCCCTTTTCACCTCATGAGAACGGGATAAGTGAAAGGAAAATAGGTTGTTTGCAAACAATGCGGGACTGTTTACTAACGGATGCACATCTTCCCTTTCATTTTTGGGGTGAGGCAGTTAATACTGCTACACATATCATCAATAGGATATGGAGTGTAAGTGTAAATCAAACCCCGTACTACATGCTTTTAGGTAAAGCTCCTTCCCTAAAAAGCACTTGAGAGTTTTCGGAAGTCATGTAAGCGTGCTGATTCCAAAACAGCAAAAGGAGGAAGGACAACCTAAGTACCAAAGGCGCTGCTCTTTGTAGGTTACCAACCAGGGACGAAAGGCTATAGATTCCATGTCAGCTTTGGAAAGGTAATAATTTCTAGAAGCGCGAATTTTGAACGTCATTCAGGTTGGGAGAAAATACATGCAAACACTGAAGTTTTTCTGCCTTTCCTGTCTGAGCAGCAAGCCATTGCTAGTGGCAGCCAGCCAGCAACGTCTTCCCCCTCACATGCTCAAGGTCACACTCACACTCTGCCTGTCAAGAGAGAAAGAGAACAGGAGGAAGGGGAGGATGTGACAGAAGATGAGCAAGACACAGACAGCAAAGCAGTATTTCCCAGGCAGCAGCTCCAGAAAGGGAAAATAAGGAATTGTTCACTCCAGCTAGGTATGGTTTTACACAAACTGTTCGGGTTTGCCAAACCTGGAGTAGAACAAGAGTCCTACAAAGGAAATGTTGACTAGAGACCCAGAGGAACAAGAGAATTGGTAAGAAGCCATGACTCAAGAGTATGAGTCACTGCTTAAGGTGCAGAATGTCTTTGAGGTAGTTGATAAACCTCCAGATTAGTAAAATTATTGTGGTTGCCGGTGGGTTTACAGGCGAAAGCCCATTATACCAACAGAATTCATTTTTAAAGCCAGAATAGTTGCTCAAGGCTTTGGCCAAAAGTATTTACAGGATTTTGACCAAACTTTTTCCCCTACGGCAAGGAGCGAGTCTTTAAGACTCTATTTGACCTATGGCTGTTAAAAAAAGGTTTTTCAAATAAAACATTTTGACTTCTCAACTGCTTATCTCAATGCTCCTTTAGAGCAAGAGATTTACATGCAGCCCATTCCTGGGTTTCCAGCCAGAGCAAACTGATAAAGGTTTATTTGTTGAAAAAAGTCTCTTTATGGTCTTACGTCCAGTCCAGCCGCACGTAATTGGAGTCATTGTTTGAATGAATGTTTGGTTTCTATGGGATTTCAAAGAAGTGTAGCAGATGCATGTGTATACACAAAAGGGTCTAAGGATGATCAAATCATGCTGTTAGTTTATGTTGATGACCTATGTGTCTCTGCTAAAACTGAGAAGCAGATAAAGGCTTTTTATCATGCTTTAAGCAAGCATTTTAAAGTCAAAGACCTTGGTTTTCTCAAATCCTACCTTGGTATTGAAATTGCTAATAACCCTTCAGGTGGCTTAGTGCTACTACAGTCAAAGAAGATTAGTGAGTTAGTAGAAACCTGTGACCTAACTGATGCCAAAGTAACCAATACTCCTATGGCAGTTGACTATCACAAGACTCCTTGTGAGACAATGTTTGATGATCCAGGGCTGTACAGATCAGTACTTGGGAGTCTGCTTTTCTTAAGTAACTGGACACGTCCTGATATAGCCTACGCAGTCAGCGTTCTAAGCAGAAAGGTGTCAAAACCATCTCTGCGTGATTGGCAGGCTGTCAAACGTGTTGTAAGGTACCTAAAAGGGTCGTGCAACAAAGGTTTGTTACTTTGTCCAGATAAGAGCAATGAGTTGACTGCAATAACTGATAGTTCCTTCGCAGAGGAAACCAATGGGCAATCCAGTTCAGGTATTGTGATTAAGTATGCCAACACTGTAGTTCATTGGGTTTCTCGTAAGCAAAAGACAATCTCATTGTCAACGTCCGAGGCAGAATTCTGTGCTCTCTCTGAGACATGTACAGAGCTATTGTGGACTGAACAATTGCTGAAGGATCTAGGTGAGCAATGCCAAAAACCAGTAAAAATACTGGAAGATTCACAAACATGTATACACCTGGCCACTATGGAGAATCTCAAGGCCAGAACCAAATATATTGCGGTTAAGTACCAGAATGTTAGACACTTGGTTCATAAAGGTGATATAGTGCTTGCATATGTTGAGTCAGAAAACAACTGTGCTGACATTTTAACAAAAGCAGGCACTCTGCAAAAATATCAAAAGATGTTACCAGAGCTTGGCATTGTAAGTGTAACTACATAACCTTATTGTTATGTTGTACTGTCATGTAAATATGTACTTATGTTCTTATTGTACTTGTTGAACTATCATGTAAATATGTGATGTAGTCTGCACTCAAGATGAGAAGGGGTGTTACAGTATCCAAAATACCTGTATACATCTTGAGAACAGACAAGTAGATCAAACTGATCTAATCTGACAGCTGCTCCTCCCAGCACTTTGTCAGAACCAGCTGAAACCAGTCAGCTGTTCTTGGTTATGATTGGTTACTTGTTATATAAAAGCAGTGCTTGCTTACCAGCACTAGCTCTTAGGGTTTACCTGTTGCTGCAGGGCATGCTGCCCGTTTGCTGTTGGAGTTCCTGTATGCACTGTAAATATCTGCACTGGTGATAAAGTTTTTCCTCACAGTTAAACTTCTGTGTGCAGTGGTAATTGCTTTCAGCTGTGCTCAGCCAGTGCTTAGCCGCACCTTGCTGGCCTCTGTAGCAGGCTTTCTCTTGCGTAAATTCAACTCTGTGACAGTAGTTGTTGTTGTTTTGGATTTATATCCCCCCTTTCTCTCCTGCAGGAGACTCAAAGGGGCTTACAATCTCCTTGCCCTTCCCCCCTCACAACAAACACCATGTGAGGTAGGTGGGGCTGAGAGAGCTCCGAGAAGCTGTGACTAGCCCAAGGTCACCCAGCTGGCGTGTGTGGGAGTGCCCCGGCTAATCTGAATTAACCAGATAAGCCTCCACAGCTCAGGCGGCAGAGCTGGGAATCAAGGCTGGTTCCTCCAGATTAGATACACGTGCTCCTAACCTCCTACGCCACTGCTGATTCACTGTGCAATTCTGAGCAGAGTTATGAACTTCTAGGCCCCTTGAAGTGACTGGGC
Organism: Sphaerodactylus townsendi; assembly: GCF_021028975.2. NCBI lineage: Eukaryota > Metazoa > Chordata > Lepidosauria > Squamata > Sphaerodactylidae > Sphaerodactylus > Sphaerodactylus townsendi. The sequence goes on from NW_025950363.1 coordinate 1,349,317, forward strand.
TTAGATGGGGCCTCTTTGCTGAGGGCTGGGCTGTTAACAGTGGTCTCTGAAAATAAGTTCCATGATGTTTTCTTTCCTCCCCCCATCTGCCATGTTTGAATATTTGAAGGGGTGTCATGTTGGTGAGGGAGCAAGCTTGTTTTCTGCTGCTCCAGAGACTAGGACCAGGAGTCATGGGTTCCAGATGAAGGAAGAGAGATTCCACTTAAATATCAGGAAAAACTTCCTGACAGTTAGGGCTGTTCGACAGTGGAATGCACTACCTCGGAGAGTGGTGGAGTCTCCTTTTTTGGAGGTTTTTAAAGAGAGGCTGGATGGTCTTCTGTCAAGAGTGCTTTGATTATATGTTCCTGCATTGCAGGGGGTTGGACTTGATGGCCCTTGAGGTCTCTTCCAACTCTATGATTCTATGACCCTTGACTCTTTCAAATTGCATAGTTGCAATTGCTGTTTGGACATGTGGCATAATTCCGTAGAATGTGACTGCCAACAGCTTTGGCTGATTCTGCACAGGTCAAAGAGAATGGGCTGAGGCCACTTTTAAAAGCATTTGGGGCGGGGGAGGAGTTCCGAGAGAACTCGCCCCCCCCAAACACTTCTAACCCATTTTATTTGCCAGAACTCAGATTAAATGAAATTCTGCTTTGCTAAATAAGCAACTTTTTTCTATAATTCAGGTTTCAAATGCTTTCTGCTTGCCTATGCAAGCCAGGAGCGTTCTATGCCCAAACCCTTCCATACAGCTTTATGGTGGATTCCCCAGGCGACTGCCATTGGAGTGGATTTTCTAACAGGTGGTCGCCATGCTGTGCAGATAGAGGAAGAAGAAGAGGAGTTTGATTTATATCCCCCTTTCTCTCCTGTAAGGAGACTCAAAGGGACTTACAAACTCCTTTCCCTTTCCCACCCCCCACAACAAACATCCTGTGAGGTGAGTGGGGCTGAGAGAGCTTCAAATAACTGTGACAAGCCCAAGGTCACCCAGCTGGCAAGTATTGGAGTGCACAAGCTAATCTAGTTCACCAGACAAGCCTGCACAGCTCAAGTGGCAGAGAGGGGAATCAAACCTGGTTCTCCAGATTAGAGTGCACCTGCTCTTAACCACTACACCACGCAGTGGAGGGGATTCTCAGGTGGGGGGATTCTCAGCTACACAGTTAACAATGCTGCCTCTGTAACCCCCATGCTCAGAATGGGTTGACCCAGAAAGGGGTGGAGACTCAAAGCAGGAGAAGGCTGCAGAGCCTTCTTGGAGGAGACAAGGCTACCAGACTCGGACCTTGGTTTGCATAAGCCCTTAACACCTTGTTAAGGTAACTGCAATATTGTTGGGAACTACTGGGAAGGTAGTTGTTTATTTTTGCTATGTTGTAAATGTTGGAATTTATTGTTTCAGGGTTTTTGTGTATGTAAATGGTGAGAGTTTCTGGGAACCTTCATCATCTTGAATCCCATTCACCAAGCCTCTGAAGTCTTCAAAAACCAACCACCAGCAAAGAAGAATTGGACTTGGCAATATCAGTAGACTGTAAATATAAGGACTTGAAAATGCAACCTGAACAGGACCTTGAAGTGTGATGTTCAATGTTGATGTTTGATGTTATATGTTAAGAAAGTAAACCATTTTGTTTTTAAAAAAATTGTTGTTGCAAACTCATTCCAAGTTCTGCCCCACAGAACCCACAGATAGAGGTTTCACCTCCTTCTGCCGGGATCTCAGCTGGCTTCTGCAGATATGGGAAGGGAAATCATACTGGGATTCCTGAAGACCTTATCATTGAGAGAGGCTTCATAAAATATAGATGTTCCCTTTTAAGGGAAACAAGTCAACAGGATTCTGGAAACAGTTCTTTGATGACATGTTGAAGTGATGAGAGAAAACATTGAAATGGCTTTTTGACTGGCTGAGTCACCACTACACACAAAACTATGTTTCTTTCCCCAAACTCTTAGTCAATGTTGTCACCATTAATGGACCCAAGAACGTTGACAAACGCTGGGGCAGGCGGGAGCAGAGCTCTGGGAGCGATGCTTTAGTCATGCTTAAGATTGAAGTTGTGTTCTAATCCTTATTCCCCTTTCTCTGCATCAGGAAGGTTAAGGCTGATGAACATTCTGTTTGATGTAGGTGGGGAAAAAAGACCAAGGGAGGAGGGATAAACAAGCTCTTAATGCTTCCAGTAGAAGAAGAAGAGTTGGATTTATATCCCCCCTTTCTCTCCTGTAAGAAGACTCAAAGGGGCCTACAAACTGCTTTCAGTTGATTTCTTTATTATGAAACAGCTCCAGGAACAAGCATTTAGACTTCTGTTGCCAGAACTGAGCATAGCCAGTACTACAGTCACCATTATACCCCACGTTACCTCCTACGTCCTGTTTCTCTGCCTTGGCCGACCAGTTCCCAAGGGGGGATAGCACCCCTCCAGTCCCACGGTCCATTGGAAGAAGGAACGGCCTTCTCCCACCAGGGTCAAAACAACCTACATTCCACACTGCTGAGAGAGCTTCAACAGCAGGTGGCTAATGAGCTGATAAAAGAGTCTGAGAAAAAAGCAAAGTGTTGTAGCAGAGGCAGAGCAAGGAGGGGATCTGAGCACAACCGGGTTCCCAGATCCCGGCCAGGAGGTGAAACATGGCAGGATCAAACAGTGGCTGATCACTGGCTCCCGGTTGAGTTCCGAATCGTTTTCAAAGTATTGGTTTTGACCTTCAAGGCCTTACGCGGTCTGGGACCCTCGTTCCTGCAGGACTGTCTGGCCCCATATGTCCCATCTCGGCCTCTGCGTTCGGCAGAGGCCAATTTGCTGCTGGTTCCTGGCCCCTCCATCATGCGGCTGGCTTCCACCCGGGCCAGGGCCTTTACAGCCCTGGCCCCTGCCTGGTGGAATGCTCTCCCTACATCTGTCCGGGCCCTGCGGGACCTTAATGAGTTTCGCAGGGCCTGTAAGACTGAGCTATTCCGCCGGGCTTTTGGGGAGGCCAGCTGCTGATGCCCCCCCCTTTTTAACAACTGGGGCCCTGCTGTTCCCTCTAGAGGAACATAAGAACCTAAGAACAAGCCAGCTGGATCAGACCAGAGTCCATCTAGTCCAGCTCTATGCTACTCGCAGTGGCCCACCAGGTGCCTTTGGGAGCTCACATGCAGGAGGTGAAAGCAATGGCCTTCTGCGGCTGTTGCTCCCGAGCACCTGGACTGTTAAGGCATTTGCAATCTCAGATCAAAGAGGATCAAGATTGGTAGCCATAAATCGACTTTTAGTTGTTGGATCAAGAGGATCAAGATTGGTAGCCATAAATCGACTTTTAGGAGTTTTAGTTGTTGGATGCCATCTGTTTTGAAATGTGATGTTATGATTGAACGCTGTGTTTTAATGTACACCATTACTAAATGTATGGTGTGTGTTTATTATTTACTTGTTGTGAACCGCCCTGAGCCCTCCGGAGGGGGGCGGTATATAAGTTTAATAATAAATAAAAAAATAAATAAATGACACCTTAGCCTTTTCCTGGCTGAGTTTCTGGCAGAGCTCCTTTCTCTAATTGGCTCTTCCTCAGATGTCTCCCGTCTGTCCTGGGGTTGACTCATGACAATGACATCGGGAGCGAGAATATTGCACGCACAAGAATGGAAAACTTCAACTGTGCTTTCAATAGAAGAATGGTTTGCGGGGATCCTGAAATTGGCTGAGGGGGCTAACTTTATTTCTTTCATTAGAGAAAAGAACTGAGTTTATTAATAACTGGAAAGCCCTAATCAATCTTTTGCTAAAAGTGGGGAGGATTTAATAAACTAGGAGAATCAGAAAATCGATGTAATAAAGAAAAAATGTGATTCATATTTAGCTAGCAATAATAATGTGAATTATGTTTCTATATATGTAACTAGAGACTAAGGCCGTTTCTTGCGAAGACATTCGTAGGCACCGGAGGTAAAGCACCGAAAATACCAGCCGCCATTCGCCGCCGAAGTGCAGCTGCAGCAGCAGCGCCTTCAGCGCCCGACGACCTGAAGGCGTTTCCCTGACTTCAAGCGCTCTTTTGAAATGCGCCGCTGCCGGCGAGCGGCAGCGGCTTTCATACCGCCCTCCACCAACACTCACCTTGTCAGCGGGCCTCAATGCGTCGCCGAGCCTGGGAACTGGGACAACCCTGCAGCCTGGAACGAAGCGCGAAGTGTCCGAACTGGCGTACGCCGGAAAACCGAATGAAGCAAACTGAGCGCCAGCTCATGACATCCGGCTGCCAATTACTTCAAGACAATACAGAGGCGTTACAGCGTCTTTGGGTCGGCGCGCAATGCGCCGACCTCGCCGTTTCCGCCGCCGTGCGGAAACGGCCTAAGTGATAAAAATTTTAATGCATGTATATTTGGTGCAGAAGAAATCAGCAACCTACCTTTTTTTTCCCCTTTACAAGTAGAGTTTTGTTTCAGTGCATACTTTTAGGTATTTGTTTTTCTTTAAAAAAAGCTTTACAATTTTTTTTAAAAAGTTAGTTTTCAAGACAGGCATGTTTAAATGATTTATTTACAAAACGTATGAGAACATAGGTACTGTTTTTGGCGACAAGTGGTGGCATGTTTCTGATGCGCCGGTGTTCATCTTAAATGGTTTAGCAACAGGATCATCCTGTTCTGAAGAGAACAAATATACTAGACATTACTGATTCGCTAATTTAGGTATTTATACCCCATTTTTCTTCCTGATTTGCCATTGCCTGCCACAGTTGTTCACAATTTACCCCCAGCTAGCTGGGGACCCCTTTTGCCGACCTCAGAAGGATGGAAGGCTAAGTCCACCTTGAATTGGCTACCTGAAATCAGCTTCCATTGGGATTAAGCTCCGGTCATCAGCAGAGCATTTCATTACAGTACTACAGCTAACAATATGTATAATGGGGCTCATGGAGAGCCAGGATGGTGTAGTGGTTAAGAGCAGGTGGATTCTAATCTGTAGAACCGGGTTTGATTCCCCACTCCTCCACCTGAGTGGCAGAGGCTTATCTGGTGAACCAGATGTGTTTTCGCACTCCTACATTCCTGCTGGGTGACCTCGGGTCAGTCACAGTTCTCTCTGAACTCTCTCAGCCCCACCTGCCTGTCAAAGTGTCTGTTGTGGGGAGAGGAAGGGAGAGGAGTTTGTAAGCCACCTTGAGTCTCTTTACAGGAGAGAAAGGTGGGGTATAAATCTATGCGATGCTAAATAGAAATACTCTGTGGAGTCAATGGACTTAGTAAAAGTGTAACTCTGCTTATGATTGCACTGTAACTTTTCCAACTCTGGAAAAGCAAGCAGGAGGGGCTTAGGAAGAGGAGACAGGTGATGGAAAGTGTTGTCAAGTTGCAGTCAACTTGTGGTGATCCCATAGAGTTTTCAAGGCAAGAAACCAGAGGCGTAGCTCCAAGGGGACAGGGGGTGCATGATGTACCGGACGCTTATCTCTGTGGGGGCGTGGCAAGGGCGTTCCGGGGTGGGGCGGGGGCGTTCCAGGGCAGGAACGGGGTGTGGCAGGGGCAGAGCATGCACCAGTGCACCGGGTGCTTTCCCCCCTTGCTACACCTCTGCAAGAGACAACCAGAGGTAGTTTGCCATTGCCCATGGTCTCCTACTCAAGTACTAAGCAGGATGACCCTGCTTAGGTTCCAAAGACCTGAGGTGATCAGGCTAGTTTCAATAATCCCGCTCAGAGCAAGAGGAGGTTACACACCTCTAAAATGCTAGAAGTCTGTGGCGAGTCTGGCTTGAGTAGAGACCAACATACGTTTAGCGGCACGCTATTGTCTCCAAGCGCCAAGTCATTTCTGGCTGCCGGGGTGATGAGTTCCCCACTGCCCATCAAGGCTCTGTAAGGGGTCATCAAAAAAAGGCAGGCCGTTTTTTCAGCGCCAGAAATGACGCGCGCTGAGGGGACGGGAGAGCGGCAGAGTCGGGGCGGCTGCGTTGTCGCTGCCCGGACTCGTGGGGAGTGCTGCTGGACCCCGCGCTATTTGGGGAGAGTAGCGCGCAGCAAACGGTAAGTGGGGAAAGGGCCAAGGTGTCTGTTGTGGGGAGGGGAAGGGAAGGTGATTGAAAGCCACTTTGAGACACCTTACAGGAGAGAAAGGTGATGTATAAATCCAATCTTCTTCCTCCTTCTCCTTCTCCTTCTCCTCCTTCTCCTTCTCCTTCTCCTCCTTCTCCTTCTCCTTCTCCTTCTTCTCCCCCTCCTCCCCCTCCTCCTCTCCCTCCCCCTCCTCCTCTCCCTCCCCCTCCTCCTCCTCCTCCTCCTCCTCCTCCTCCTCCTCCTCCTCCTCCTCCTCCTTCTTCTTCTTCTTCTTCTTCTTCTTCTTCTTCTTCTTCTTCTTCTTCTTCTTCTTCTTCTTCTTCTTCTTCTTCTTCTTCTTCTTCTTCTTCTTCTTCTTCTTCTTCTTCTTCTTCCAAGAATTTGACACAGTGGAAGATGGGACAGCCAACCTCAGACCCCTAATCTTTGTTGCTGTATTGTGATGGATCATCAGTGTCTGACTGAACACATTTTTAACTTTATAACCTGAGGACCAAGGATGGGCTAGGCTAGAAATCTGAATAAATGAATTCATAAAAACCACATTTAATGCTGGCTGAAGCCTGAAGGCAGTATAATCATAATGCCGGACGCCACAACATGATACTGTTCCCGCTGAGCCAACTGGATTATTTTTTAATGATGTAGACTTTGATTGCCTCAGTTGTTTTAAAAGGACAAATGGTATCACTGTATGACTTTTCATCTTTTTGTTAAAAAAAACCATGGAGAGGAAGCTTGGGAAAATGGATAAAGCTCCTCACTTTCAAACAAACAAAAGGTAGGAGAGGGGAAATGGCGAGGTTGTTTAGAACTGATTTCAAAGAAGTTTTTGCTTTGAACTGAAAAGACCAAAACCATGAGAGAAGAGTCATGCCGCTATAATTACACGGTCCTTGAAAACTCAAAAGAGCGTTGGGAGAAACCAAAAAGATTATTGGTGGACAAAATGTATTCAAAATCGTTGCCTAACGATACTGCCTTGTTTGGACTTTGGAGGGTTTTCAACACTGTGTATTTGATGATTGATCTTTCTGAGTTGAAGGGAAGTTGACCTGAATTAACAAGCATCACTCAGTCCTCGAGAATAAATAAAGGATGCAAAATGCCTGAAAGTCAGTAACAGGTTACATGTATTTTTCTTTTATCTTACAGGTGCACGTAGGAACTGTGCCATGCAGTGGTTAAGAGCAGGTGGATTCTAATCTGGAGAACTGGGTTTGATTCCCACTCCTCCACCTGACAGAGGCTTATCTGATGAACCAGATGTGTTCCCACACTCCTACGTTCCTGCTGGGTGATCTTGGGCTAGTCACAGTTCTCTCGGAACTCTGCTTTTCCAGAGAGGAACTATCTCACAAGGTGTCTGTTGTGGCGAGTGGAAGGGAAAGGAGTTTGTAAGACACCTTGAGTCTCCTTGCAGGAGAGAAATGTAGGATATAAATCCAAACTCCTCCTCTTCCTCCTCCTCCTCCTCCTCCTTACTAAAGGCAATGAAGGCAGATAAAGCATTTGAACAATGCCTTGCTGCTGGTGTGATTCAGGCGCATCAGCGAATAGGCTGCTGTTACATGATTGAGGCCCCTTCCGCACATGGAGAATAACATAAGAATATAAGAACAAGCCAGCTGGATCAGACCAGAGTCCATCTAGTCCAGCTCTCTGCTACTCGCAGTGGCCCACCAGGTGCCTTTGGGAGCTCATATGCAGGAGGTGAAAGCAATGGCCTTCTGCGGCTGCTGCTCCTGAGCACCTGGTCTGCTAAGGCATTTGCAATCTGAGATCAAGGAGGATCAAGATTGGTAGCCATAGATCGACTTCTCCTCCATAAATCTGTCCAAGCCCCTTTTAAAGCTATCCAGGTTAGTGGCCATCACCACCTCCTGTGACAGCAGATTCCAAACACCAATCACACGAATAATGCACTTTCAATCCACTTTCACAGTTGTTTGCAAGTGGATTTTGCTATTCTGCACAGTCAAATCCAGCTGCAAAGTGCACTGAAAGTGGATTGGAAGTGCATTATTCTGCATGTGTGGAAGGGGCCTGAGTTGGGGGATTCTTGTCTGTATTGTCTTGTCTTGCCTTCCCTCCAGCAAGATTATAATTACCGATTATAATTATCATTCCCAGCCAGAACGGTAGTTCCATCCAGGCATTACCAAATTGTTGTGCTTGCTGGGAAGCAACAGCACAACTTTGCATTACTTTTGAGATGCCTCCCAGTGAAACAACAGGAGTTTTGTGCCTCCCAGATCATTTTTTTTTGCGACGATAGCACCTCCTGCTGCTTTTGTGTCCTCAAACCACCCCACTGTCAAATTTAGGTAAGTAAGCAGCTTAAGTAATTTGATTTTTACAGAGCAGCCAATGACAGCTCCTCGGGGTGGTTTGAAAACAGCTGCGAGGAAATAGCTAAAGTTCCTTCTCTCTGCCTGCTTCGGTCAACCCAAGAAAAGAGCCAGTGAGTCTGTCTGGGAGGCACATTTATCTTTGCGTTTACTTCCATATCTCAATGTTACAACAGGGTAACGGGTTCAAAATATTTAAGCCAAAAAGCTGAAGCCAACAAAGGAATAAAAATCAGATAAATATTTTGTTCACGCCAACAAACGGGCAAAACAGCATCAGGGGAACCACGTAAAATGACAGTGTGTTCTTACTTTTATAGGTTACATCAGAATAGCAGTAAAAAGAATACACCCCGAAGTAGCTTTAAAAGGGGCTTGGACAGATTTATGGAGGAGAAGTCAATTTATGGCTACCAATCTTGATCCTCTTTGATCTGAGATTGCAAATGCCTTAACAGACCAGGGGCTCGGGAGCAACAGCCGCAGAAGGCCCTTGCTTTCACCTCCTGCATGTGAGCTCCCAAAGGCACCTGGTGGGCCACTGCGAGTAGCAGAGAGCTGGACTAGATGGACTCTGGTCTGATCCAGCTGGCTTGTTCTTATGTTCTTAAGGCCCTTGCTTTCACCTCCTGCATGTGAGCTCCCAAAGGCACCTGGTGGGCCACTGCGAGTAGCAGAGAGCTGGACTAGATGGACTCTGGTCTGATCCAGCTGGCTTGTTCTTCTATGTTCTTAAGTTTGCCCTTGCTTTCTACATCCTGCATGGTGAAAGGCTCCCAAAGGCACCTGGTGGGCCACTGCGAGTAGCAGAGAGCTGGACTAGATGGACTCTGGTCTGATCCAGCTGGCTTGTTCTTATGTTCTTAAGGCCCTTGCTTTCACATCCTGCATGTGAGCTCCCAAAGGCACCTGGTGGGCCACTGCGAGTAGCAGAGAGCTGGACTAGATGGACATCTGGTCTGATCCAGCTGGCTTGTTCTTATGTTCTTATGTTCATCATCATCAATCATTTGAAAGGGTGGGGATGGGGCAAACTAGTGCCCTTATTGGAAGATGTCAGCACCTGGTTCTTTGACGCAAGATGAACTAGAGCCCTGTTTCTTTCTAATCTATATTGTCTTTTGTTGCCCTTCTCCTTAGACAAAGAGCCTAAACATTTCCATGTTTCTCTCTTCTGTCACTAGAAGAAGGGCAAATCCAAGGTATCGGTCTGGGAGCAGTAAGACCTTAAAAACAGTTGAATTTGCAACATTCTGTGTAACTCTGAACAAGGGGCATTCTGCTGGGCTATCAAGCTTGCCTAGTAACAGAAAAAGGATAGATTTTCAAGCTTGCATTTTTCTTTGTTCAGCTGCATCATGGTTGCCAACTGCCCATTACAGAAAGAAAGTAATGCGGGGGGAGGGGGGGGGGGCAAAAAGAAAACCTTTGCTTTTTCAGAGTATATTCCTCTTATGCCTTCTGCGCCTACATCAACAAGACTGACGTTTTTGATAAAATGCAGGTTTAGTTATAACCAGCCGGTTATTAGGCAACTGAGGAATCAGCGAAGACTTCTTTAATTGTCTGAAAGCTGCAATCACAAAGTCTTAATTATTCATGCTACCTCAGGTCCCAGTTTTACGTTTTTAACAGCCCTGACTCTAAACAGCAATTTCTGCACAAACCTTTTAAAATGTTTTGAGGCAGGAAATAAAACGTTTCCTCCATGGAGTCCCGCATTGTTTTTAGTTTTTACCCCCATTTTATTTCCAGCCTGAAAAATGTTTTAATGAGTCCCCTTTTAAAATGATTCTCTGGCTAAAACGTTTTGAAAAGTTCTTCAGTTGCTGTGTGATCTACTGACTACAGTTTCCAGGCTTCACTGCCTCCCTCAACTTCCTCTCAGACGGCGTTTTCTGAGCTCACTTGGGCTTGTTCCACACAGGCCAAAAACAGCACCCCCAGAATGGCAAAAACACCATTTCTGAGGCTCTGTTTGCATGGCTGCCACCTCTGCAAAGAGGCAGCACCATGCTTCCCCCGCTCGGCAACTGGCGGGGAAATGCTGTTTTCGAAACTCGCTCAATGAGTGAGTTTTTTCAAAAACAGTGCTGTGCAACCAGCACCAGGTCGAGAGTGGCACTTTTAAGCTCGCCCATTTTTTTCAATTCTTCCCTTCCCTTCCCTGTGCAGCTCTGCGGGGCTGAGGCAACATACTTCCTGGCCTCCGACCCCCAAGGTGTTGCCATGGCCATAAGGGAGGGGGGTGTCCCCTTGTCCCTGTGAAGCTGTGCAGGGAGGGGAAGTTGAAAAACAAAACAGAGGCACCTCCATGCAAAAGAGCCTCCACAGGCTGTTGTCTGATTATAGGCCCTTGCTTTCACCTCCTGCATGTGAGCTCCCAAAGGCACCTGGTGGGCCACTGCGAGTAGCAGAGAGCTGGACTAGATGGACTCTGGTCTGATCCAGCTGGCTTGTTCTTATGTTCTTATGGCCCTTGCTTTCACCTCCTGCATGTGAGCTCCCGAAGGCACCTGGTGGGCCACTGCGAGTAGCAGAGAGCTGGACTAGATGGACTCTGGTCTGATCCAGCTGGCTTGTTCTTATGTTCTTAAGGCCCTTGCTTTCACCTCCTGCATGTGAGCTCCCAAAGGCACCTGGTGGGCCACTGCGAGTAGCAGAGAGCTGGACTAGATGGACTCTGGTCTGATCCAGGCTGGCATTCTTATGTTCTTAAAGGCCACTTGCTTTCACCTCCTGCATGTGAGCTCCCAAAGGCACCTGGTGAATACACTTTCTCGAGTAGCAAAGAGCCTGGACTGAATGGACTCTGGTCTGATCCAGCTGGCTTGTTCTTATGTTCTCCAGGCCACTTGCTTTCCTGCGTGAGCTCCCAAAGGGGAGCACCTGGTGGGCCACTCGCGAGAATATGAAAGAAGCTTCTGGACTAGATGGACTCTGGTCTGATCCAGCTGGCGTTGCTTGCATGTTCTTAAAGGCCTTGCTCACCTCCCTGCATGTGAGCTCCCAAAAAAGGCACCTGGTGGGCCACTCACGGTAGCAGAAACTGGACTAGATGGACTCTAGTCTGATCCAGCTGGCTTGTTCTTATGATGCTTAAGGCCTTGCTTTCACCCTTCCTGCATGTGACTTAAAGGCACCTGGTGGGCCACTGCGAGGTAACTTAGAAGAGCTGGACTAGATGGACTCTGAGATCTGATCCAGCTGGCTTGTTCTTATGTTCTTGGCCCTTGCTTTCACCTCCTGCATGTAGGCTCCCAAAAAAAAGGCACCTGGTGGGCCACTTTCAGTAGCAGAAACTGGACTAGATGGACTCTGGTCTGATCAGCTGAAAGCATTCTTATAACAAGGCCCTTGCTTTCACCTCCTGCATGCCAGGCTCCCAAAGGCACCTGGTGGAGCCACTCGTGGCGAAGAGCTGAACCTATAGATGGACTCTGAGTCTGATCCAGCTGGCTTGTTCTTATGTTCTTAGACCCTTGCCTTTCACCTCCCCATGTGAGCTCCCAAAGGCACCTGGTGGGCCACTGCGAGTAGCAGAGAGCTGGACTAGATGGACTCTGGTCTGATCCAGCTGGCTTGTTCTTATGTTCTTAAGGCCCTTGCTTTCACCTCCTGCATGTGAGCTCCCAAAGGCACCTGGTGGGCCACTGCGGACTGGCAGAGCTGGACCGGAGCCGGACTGATGCAGATCCAGCTGGCTTGTTCTTTATGTTCTTAGGCCCTTGCTTTCACCTCTGCATGAGCTCCCAAGGCACCTGGTGGGTAGCAGAGGCTGGACTAAGATTGTTCTGATGCGATCCAGCTGGCTTGTTCTTATGTTCTTAAGGCCATTGCTTTCACCTCCTGCATGTGAGCTCCCAAAGGCACCTGGTGGGCCACTGCGAGTAGCAGAGAGCTGGACTAGATGGACTCTGGTCTGATCCAGCAGGCTTGTTCTTATGTTCTTATGTTCTTATGTCGCTCTGGGGCCACCTGCACAAAAGTGTACAAATGGTCCCAGGGCTCCACCGGTATAATTTATACCTGTGTGCAGCCATTTCCCTGGCCCATACGGAGCGGGCCTGTGTTCCCTCCCTTGCCTGTTTATTGGGGAGGCAACTTTGAAACATTGAATATGAGGAGTAAAGAATGCAGCACCAGGTTGTGACCATTGAAGCATTGCTTCAGCACAGAACTCCGCCCCCAAAGGAAAATGGCGGCCAGGAATCATTTCAAGGGGATTAGTGCAGACATACATGGTTGTAAGAGGGGAACTGAAAATGTTTTAAAAACTGTTGAGGGAATTTGTGTGGAAAGGGCCAATGAGTCATATAATACCAAAAACTATATAAAATTTCTGTAGCAATGTCCCCAAAGCATCTTGTGTTTTTGTTTGTTTGCTATTTAAAGAGATTCTCTTTTACAGCATAGTTACAGAGCCTTTTTCGACAATGTTCCATTTAAGGTCTGACGGAGAACCAGATTTGTTCATGGAAAAGTGATCTACACGTCTTGTCTAGCTTCCCAAAGCCACATATTGGGGATGCCTGCAAAACCTAAAAGAACACAAGCCCGCATCCAATGGCACCGATCCAAAAACTGGACATTGCTTCAGTTTTTGGAAAAGGAGTTGGTATTTTTTTGCTGATTCCCCCCACTTGCTGAAGCCTGATGGGATCCCCTGGATTTTTGTTCAGTGAATCCTCCAGAAAGGGGACAAAATGGGAATCTACAGTGGAATACAAGAATCAACTGAAATCTATGACTCTTCCCCCAAAAATTGTTCCCTTGTGTCCACATTGCACGTTCCAATCCATGCCAAGTCTGGAATTGACTTCAGGAAAAGAGATCCTTCCATTTGTTCTTTTAAATATCCCCCGGGATCTTTATCGGTAGATTCCAAAGTGACTTTTGCAATGACTTCAGGATCATTTTAAAGAGAATGAGTAGAAGTTATATTCAAATTACCAGCAGCAACTTTTTCACAATGCTTATCATAAACTGCTATCATAGTGTCCAAAAAAAAAAAGGGAAAGGGGCCGTGGCTCAGTGGTAAAGCCACTGCTTTGCATACGGAAGTTTCCGGGTTCAATCCTCAGCATCTCCAGTTAAAAGGGATCAGTGGCAAATGATGTGAAAGACTTCCGCCTGAGTCCTTGGATAGCAGCTGCCAACCTGACTTTGAAAAACCCAAAGATCTGATTCAGTCTGAATGCATGCATGTTCAAAGCTTGAAAAACATCTGAAAAATTCCTCCCCTTCTGTCCTACTTGATCTCTGCCGCCTTCCGTTTCCACTGATAAAAGTTTGAAAAGTTCTCTACCCATGATGCTAAGCTTCACCTCTCTGCTATTCAGCTGCAAGAAGCTTTCTTCATTTTACCAAGATGGGCCAAGGAGAAAAGGAAGAAAAAAGGGAACCGGAGGAGAAGAAGAGGTTGAATTTGAAGGGCAACAGGTATATTTACAGTATATAATCCTGTCAAGCAGAGTAACGAGCAGAAATGTGGATTGTGCGGCACGGTAAGTGAGAATAGTTATCTCTCAAAAGACCAGCCATTTAACCTCAGAAGTTCATGAACATAAGGAGAACTTTACTTTAACTGAGAGAGAAAAATAAACAGTATATACTTGTCAACAAAGTATCACGTATGTATATCGTTACATTCACGGCTCATTGTCTGTTACAATTTGGTTGTGATAGTAAGCTTATACAGTATCTTAGGCCATTTCTGCATGGCCACGCTTTGGGGGTGCGTCAGTGTAAACGACGCCGATGCATCCCTCCCGGGACTGTTCGCATAGGGTGGGGAAGACGGTTCAGCCTGCGCAGAGGCTGTGCCATCCCCCGAACACCTTACTGTCCCCTCTGGCCTTCCGGCACATCGCACAGGCCAAAGGACACGCCCCCTGCCCTGCACAACAGCGTTTGGAAGCCACTGCTTTCGAAAAACCTTGCTCAGGGAGTGAGGTTTGAAAGCAGCGTCTTCGTGCCACTCGGGGGGTTGTGAGGCTGGCGCTGCTGCGACGCAGCAGCGGCGATCGTGCAAACCCCTCCCCAGGGACGCTGTTTATCACCTGTGCAAAAAGGGCCTTAGTTAAAAGCACTTTTACATAGCACTGGTTAGCAGTACACAGAGAAACCGCTTTTCTCTCAGTCAGTCAGGGAACAACAGAACTACCAATGGCTTTTAACTGTGACCTTTAGAATGTTTGTGCCGCTTCCCAGAATTCCCTGCTGCTTGTGCTGCTGCTGCATGCAAACAAGGCTGAAAATTCCAACAGGATTTATACCCCACTTTTCTTAATCACGAGGGATCTCAGAGCAGTTTACATTCCCTTCCTCAGCAGTTGAGGCTTAGAGAGTTCAGAGAAAACTGTGACTAGCCCAAAGTCATCCAGCAGGTTTCGTCTGGAGGAGAGAGGAAACAAACCTGGTTCACCAGATATGAGTTCACCACATGTGGAGGAGCAGGGAATCAAGCCTGGATCTCCAGATTCAAGTCCACCTTAACTACTACACCATGCTGGCCAGCAGTCAATTGGCTGTTAGGTTGCGAAGATGAGCAGGCAGTGAAAACTATACTATGAGCCCCTTTTTAATATCACATCTCCTTTACTAGTTGGAAGGAAGGACAGTACTCGCCTACTGATTCTGCCAGCTCAGAAATATGATTCCTGCTCTCCACTCCCCCCCCCCCACACATATTATGCATCTTTATTGTAGGACTGCTATTATTCGGCTTCGCGTTTCCAAACTTCATTATCAATTCAGCAGCTATGGATTCCACAGCTCTTCCCTCAGGCAAAGCCTCATTATCTCTGGAGGGGAAATTGGCAGATTCTGACACAAAGAATATAAAGCCTCTTCTTGTTTGTTCCTTTTTCTCAGTCGCTGTCAATAAGGCCAGCTTAGCATCTTGGAAGAATGAAGCTCAGCGTGTGGGTTATTTATCTAATAAGTAAGTCAGATCTGATCCACAGAAAAGGCACCGGCCGCACGCATGGGCGGTGTCCTGGGATACTGAGAACTTTGAAAAGAAACATAAAACAAGCGTGATCGAATTTGCTGCGATCGAAATGTTCCCCCGTCTGTGTGTCATCTTGCACTAGATCATGTTAAGGTTTCCCCCACTAAATCCTAGCTGAACGCTGTGTTGTTTTTCCACACAGATGCTTTAAAATGGTTTGAGGCAGGAAGTAAACATTTCCTGCATGGAATTCCACCTTATTTTTACTCTCAAACAGAGGCGTACCTAAGCAAACTGGAGCCATGGGCAAAACCTGAGTTTGATGCCCCCGCTCCATGGGCGGCCACCCTCCCCCATCATGACCAAACAATGATTTTTTTTCCCACCAGGTCATTGCAAAGTCACCATCACATTATAGAACAACAACAACAACAACAACAACAACAACAACAACAAACACCTTTATTAGGCATTAAGAGAATAACAGAAAGAAAGAAAGAAAACAAGCATTGGCAGGAAGAGAGTGGATTTAAAAAGAGAATCTGGGGAAATTTAGGGGGTGCCTGTTGTCAGGGGTGCAATTATTAAGATAGCAGCACCAAAATTTCAGAGTATCTTCGTGAGCCCCTATTGATGATACCACTCACGTTTGGTGAAGTTTGGTTCAGGGGGTCCAAAGGTATGGACCCTCAAAAGTGTAGCTCCATTGGAAACAATGGGGGATGGTGGCACTCCCTTTGGGAGTCCATAACTTTGTACTCCCTAAACCAAACCTCACCAAACCTGGTTCATATCATCAGGAGAGTCTCCCAAAAAATCCCTGAAGTTTTGGTGCTGCTAGCCTAAATTCTGCACCCCCTGCAGGCCAAAAACAGAAAAAACACTGAAAATACAAAATCCCCCACAAACGAACCTGCAATTTTGTCGCCCACCACAAGGTGGCGCCCTGGGCAGCTGCCCACTTTGCCCAATGGGAAGAATGCCTCTGCTCTCAAACGTTTTATGTTACAGCCTCAAAATGTTTACAATGTAAAATAATTCTTTGGTTGAAACGTTTTTGAAAAGGCTTCATTTGCCTGTGCGGTCTCTAAAATGTTTCCCATGCCTTTCTGCCTTCCCTAAACTGCTTTCCCATTGTCATTTTGTGAGCTCGCACTCTGTCCCCCCTCGCCTATTTTTGCAGCATTTGAGCAGAGTTTCTTCAGGGGGGGGGGCTAATAATTGAATGATGTACTTCAGAAAGTGCAGAGAATTGCAGCACCCAGCTGTGAAGTATGGAAGCCCAAAATGGACAACGTACTCAAAGAACAAGGAGAAATCACAAAATGATGGCTGAGAATCGTTTCGAGGGGATGAGTATAGAGATACTTCATGGTAAAAGAGGGAAATTGAAAACGTTTCAGAAATGTTCTCAGGGATTTGTGCGGAAAGGGCCTGAGTCCAAGCACTCTTGTGTCAAAAAATAACTGCTTTTATGGGCCTGCTTGCATCAATTGCTTTGTGTGCATCAATTGCTTTGAGCACATGGCCGCCACTAATCTGAATTGTTCTTAATCACCGAGTCATGCCTAGGAAATGATTTTGGGTATCTATGTTTGAATTAATATAGCAAAATTGCGCAGTCCTGAAAGCGCAGTTCCTAATCAACCACAAGGGGGGGGGGGGCTGAAACCAAGAAATCAAAAGGTGGGTCAGTCTGGGAAGAGCAGCCATGAAGGAGTTAGACAAAAATATGAAGAACCATGTATTCTTCATTCTTGGCAGGAATAGAGGCCTGTAAAAGCGGCTGCCCAACAAGGGGGGCGGGGTTAGAATCTGCATAATGTAAGGAATCAGCAAGGTCCAGTCCAAAAGCAACCTTAATAGTTCTTTATTGAGCTGGCTTTCATGATGGTCTACAGGCAATGCAGATTCTAAACCCTCCTCCTTGTCGGACAGCCGCTTTTACGGACCTCTATTCCCGCCAAGATCTGAACATAAACAATTAACATTTTCCACCTAGCAAGCCAAAAGCAGTTTCACACAAGGCTATATCACACAGACGGGAAGCAAGGTTAAACAAGTGATAACAGACGTACTGGGCAGTCAGCCCAACGTAGCGAAGGAATCTCCTCCAAGGCCAAACTACCGACTATAACAAAGTCACAACCTTACAGTGATAGATTTCTCCTTCATTGCCAACCAAAAACACCAGCCCCAAATCTTCAAGTTCTGAGTTCAGTGTTCGATTCCACACAGCAAATGTATAACAGGTTGCAGTCGTTACAAAGGAATCTGTTTTCTTTTTCCCCGTTCACATGCGTGTCGTGCAGGCGGCAATTGGATCCCATGGAAACAATCCAGGCTGCTTTTGTGCCTTGCCATGGAGATGTTTCTTTTTTTATTTCCTGCGACGCATGCGTAACTGCGCAGGCATGCAGAAATGAACCCCTGCCGCCACATGGATTGTCCCACAATACGATCGGCTGCACCTGTGTAGCTGTGCATGTGCAACACGCAAAATAAAAAAAATGAAAAAGGAACCACCCCGCAACAGCAGGACATTGGCAGCCAGGTTCTCCCTGACTGTGGATGGAGGCATGGAAAGGAGGGAAATAAAGTGCCTCAAAGGTAATAAATCTATGAATGCCAATGCCAGAAGGCTGTATCAGTGGAAGGCCTCGGCCTCTATGCCTTGGCTTGGCCCTGTAGGGCAACGGGTTGGCCACTCTGTGAGACAGGCTGCTGGACTAGATGGACCACTGGACTGATCTAACAGGGCAGAGATTTTCTTACGTTCTTGTGAATCAGAGAAATCCCCCCCCCCTCGTTCTCTAGTGACAACTGGAATACAGCCATTGGACAGAAGTATATCTTCCATTCAGCTATGGTAATGTGCCACAGCCAGAGCTCTATTCATGACTTGAGTTAGATCCCAATGGAAGTCAGTTTCAGGTAGCTGGCTCAAAATTGACACAGGCTCATTCCGCACATGCAGAATAATGCACTTTCAAACTGCTTTCAGTGCTCTTTGAAGCTGTGCGGAATAGCAAAATCCACTTGCAAACAGTTGTGAAAGTGGTTTGAAAACGCATTATTTTGCACGTGCGGAAGGGGTCTCAGCCATTTTGCTGCTCCAGAGACTAGAACCGGGAGTAATGTGTTCAAGGTGAAGGAAAAGAGATTCTACCTAAACATTAGGAAGAGCTTTCTGACAGTAAGGGCTGTTTGACAGTGGAATGCACTACCTCAGAGTGTGGTGGAGTCTCCTTCTTTGGAGGTTTTAAAAGAGAGACTGGATGGCCTTCTGTCAAGAGTGCTTTGATTGTGTGTTCCTGCATTGCAGGAGGTTGGACTTGGTGGCCCTTGTGGCCTCTTCCAACTCTATGCTTCTATGATTCCATCTTTCTAATGTCAGCAAAATGAGTACTCAGCTTCTTGTGAGTGAAGTATAGATGACCGGAGAAGGCAATGGCAAACCACCCCGCAAACATAGTCTGCCTCGTAAAAGTTGTGATGTGACATCACTCCACCATGGGTCAGTCTTGACCCCGTGCTTGTGCAGGACACTACTTTTACCTTTAAAGTAATGTAGCTAACTTTCCTATCCAGTTAAACTTTGAATCCTGACCAGCCCGCTCTTTCGATGCAGACATCGCGCTGTGGCCTCTGCCCAAATTGAATCTGACAGGCCTAATTTTGGAAAAGAAGAGAGTGATTGCAGTTTCCCTCTCCACACACTACTTGTTTCATGTTAAAGGTATCTCAGGAGATCTTTCTGTCAGTTTTTATCAGTATTTTACTCATAGCAGTGCCTATCCAACCTCGCCACTGGGACTCTTAAGAGAACAATGATAGATTTAAATGTAATACTTTTTTTAAAAAAAGCTGAAAATACTTAATTCAAAGATTTTTTCCCCCCAACGTTAGTTTCAAGTCATATGTTCTCATCTCAGGTTATTATAACGCTGCCAGGCGGACTTAGAATTTCAGCCTTTTCCCCACACAGTTGGCCTTTTTCACACAACATTTCTAGGATGATAATAAAACTTTTCCTCTGTGGACTTCCACATGTTCTCCCCAGTCACCCCGCTTGGTTCTCCGTAGTTTCTAAAAACACCTTTACAGGATTTTTTTTTTTAACTGAAATGTTTCCGATGTGGCTTTCCTCACAGTGAGACCCTACTTAAAATGATGTTTCTTTCCCGCCAAAACAACAGATTGTTTTCCATGCCCCCTGTCTAGCCGCCAAACTTACTCTTCAGTATCTGGGACCACCATTTTGTTTTTGTCCCTCACCTCACCGCTTCACCCCATTATCTTAATTTTTAAATTACCATAACTGTCTTTTTCCTTTTTCTCCCCCATTTTACGGATTGACAAAATCAGCGTTGCTATGAATCATTGCTGCAGCCAATGCATTAAAAAAGAACTTTAAAATGGCAGCTAGGGGAACAAAACTTGGAGAAGGGGAGTGCAGACAACTCTGTGGTAAATGACAGGACTGAAACACCTTTGAAATGTGGCGTGTGGTGTGTGGAAAAGGCCAATGTTTCAGTATAGTTTTGACTATCTGGGAAACAGTGGCCCTTTCCCCACTCACCTTTCTCCGAGGGAGATTTGATCTGTGCAAGCAATTCCTCAGCGTAGCTTCATTCTCAAAAGGCGCTTGTGTGAATTATCGCGGCGCTGAGGGGGCGGGAGAGAGGCAGTGTCGGGGCCGCTTCGTTCTCGCCGCCCCTGAAGTGGGGAGTGCAGCTGGACCCCGCGCTACTTGAGGAGAGTAGCACGGGTCTTAAGGTAAGTGGGGAAAGGGCCAGTGTTGTCTTTCGGATTAAAACTGACAGCCCTCTTACATTCCAAACTGCACATTATGGTTGCTAACCTCCAGGTGGGATCTGGAGAGCTCATGGAATTACATCTGATCTTCAGGCAACAGAGACCGGTTGCTTCGGACCTCACTCTGGAGGGTGGACTATATGATGTATATAGGATCAGCGCTTTCCACCAAACTCCACCCTCCCAGGGCTCCACCTCCAAATCTCCAGGGCTCCCCTAACCTGGACAGGGCAACCCTACATGTTAGATTTCTCACTCAGCTCTCATGATTGAGGGCATCATATTCCTTGTAATGGCAGTGTAACCCCCATGCTCAGAATGGGTTGACCCAGAAAGGGGTGGAAACTCTAAGCAGCAGAAGGCTGCAGACCTCATGTAGTTTGGAGGAGACAAGGCTACCAGACTCGGACCTTGGTTGTATAAGCCCTTAATACCTTGTTAAGGTAACTGCAATGTTGTTGGGAACTAGTGGGAAGGTAGTTGTTTATTTTTGCTATGTTGTAAATGTTGGAGTTTATTGTTTCAGGGTTTTTTTGTGGCTGTAATGGGTGAGAGTTCTCCTGGAAACCTTCATCATGTTGAATCCTGTTCACCAAGCCCTTGGAGTCTTCAGGAGCCAGCCAACTTGCAAAGAAGAATTGGACTTGGCAGTATGAGTATCAGTAGACAGTAAATATAAGGACTTGAAAATGCAACCTGAACAGGACCTTGAAGTGTGATGTTAAATGTTGATGTTTGATGCTATATGTTAAGAAAGTAAACCATTTTGTTTTTAAAATTTGTTGTTGCAAACTCATTCCAAGTTCTGCCCCACAGAACCCACAGATAGAGGTTACAGCAGCATTTAAAAAATTTAATCTCGCAGCTGACTGGCTGTGACCCTGTAGGGTTTTGAAGGCAAAGGATATCCAGAGGTGGTTTGTCATTGCCTTCCTGTACATGATGACCCTAGACTTCCTTGGTGGTCTCCCATCCAAGTACGAACCAGGGATGACCTTGTTTGGCTTTCAAGATCTGATGAGATCAGGTTAGCTTGAACTATCCAGGGCACCTCTGCCAGAATACCGAGTTAATATTTTTTTCTGGGCACCTTGTGCTCTTCTGTGATGATTTAGGGACCAAAAAACCCCTCCCCCACCTGTATTGCCTGCCCTGAGATCTGCACAAGGGGTCCTCTTTGGGGGAACAAGACTTAGGTTTGGTTGTGTAGGACCCGAGAGAGGTCCTTTTCTGCTCCGGAAAGTTTTTCTCTACATCTGGAATGTTCACACATCACTGGGAGAGTTTTATTTTTCCAGTACTGGATGATTAAGATGCTCAGTCTTTTCAAGACATTCCAAATAGATGCCAAACGAGGCATTTTCCAAGCAAAGACGGTTCAGCCACTGAAAAGCAAATGATTTGCTGCCGTTTCTTTCTATTCCCCCGATGTTTCCCCTGCAGTGACTACTTAATTGTTGTTCAGATGCACCCCAGCGATAGCGACGTCGCAAATTATTTCGTGGAACATTTCCCTTTCAGTGTTAACCACCTGCTTTGTGTTACGACAAAGATGTTGTTTGGCTGCGTCTTGAAAACTTTCCCGCTGGCTGATGAGAACGCATAAGATCTTCAATGACTTTATTTGTGTAGTGGGCAATTCACAAGAAAGTTTAAATTGAACTGGGGTCGCACTTGTTTTCAAAAAAAGCTGCTGAATCGGAACGGAAGAGAGATCTTTTTGCAGCGAGGAATGGAGACAGCTGATATCGGAAGGGCCTTGACTAACTCGATATTACGTTGGCAGTGACACCAGCAGAGATTTGTGGGATGGCTTTTGGATCACTATCCTGACAGAATTGGAAGTGAGAAGTAGGATTTTGGTGACTCTCTAGTGGGAATGGGGGAATCGTACAGAAGAGAGCCCCTCGTCCCCAAAGTATCGTTTGGTATTCTATGGAAGTACTCAATAATGTCCCTCTGTTTCATCAGATAGTTCTGCCTTCTCAGATAATGCCTTTGGCTCTCTCTCCAGACATCTGCGCTATGCTTGTAATTGTATATGTATATGTTTTAAAAGGATTTTTTTTCACAAGATGGTGATGCTCAAAGACTTGTAGAAGAGGAAAATCCCCCCTTTCTTTCCTCTTGCTATCTCCGTCTCCAGCCTCTCCACTGCTACCACTGGCCTCTACTCCCCTGCTCCCTTAGCTCTACTTACAAACAACAACAAATAAACTCCTTTATTTGGCATTTAAAAATAGGTTCTAGAGCATTGCCAGACATTTTTGAAATACAAATCAAGAGTACATTCAAAGCGCAGGCAGGAAGGCACTGTTTATAGTAGTATACATTTAGCTGTAGAAAGTTCTGTCACTTGTAAAAGAAATTTTGCTACTTTTTCCAAGAGCGTTGGACATCTGTGCTTAAGCTTAACAGAAGCCTCCACAACATTTAAACAGTCAGAATTACTTCTCTAGATTTGTCTAAAGGGCCAGGCTGGGAGAGAAATCTTTTAATGCCCAATGGTATCTCTGACAGTCATAGAATAACGTGAGCCAAAGAGTCTCCACCTCTGATTTTACAGTGTGGACAAACCCCATCCTGGAGAGGCATGGGATAAGTAGCAACCTCTCTGTAATGGCCGATTTATGGAAGGTATTGGATCTGGCCCTTGTGATAATCCATCTCTGTTGGGGTTCAGTTAATAATTCAAGATATTTGGCTATGTGCCCCTGTTCCGGTATTATTCCGACAGAGACAAAGATTCCTGGATGTGTGTGGCAATTCACAAAAGGCCAGTGGGATGGATGCACAAGAGCCTCACACATTTCCTCCATTTTGGTAGATTCCTGAACCACCACCAAATTCTGTTTTACTGCATGCTTCTGCAGACCAAAAAGCAGAGGTGGGATCCAGCAGGTTCCTCAAATCTCAGTTCCCGAGAGTGGGCTACTTTAATTCATTTGTGTGTGCCCAGAGGTAGGCTACTTAATTGGGTCTGCTTTTCCGTTAAAAATTCCATTCGGTCCAAAAATCATACTGTTGTTTCCTATGTGGCTGGCTAGCAAAGGTAGAAAACGGGATAATTCTCCCTGTTGGGCTGTTTTTAAAACATGTTTTAGAAATACGGTACAGTTCCTGGTTTAAGGAAGGTATCCTTCTTTTGATTTCTAGAAACAAAATTAAGTATTTGAAAGACAAGTATTTGACAGGCAGTCAATTAGGAGGATAGAAGGTAGCTGTTTCTGCTGGCAAGGGTAGACTTGATAGGACTTGCTAAGTAGGAAATTTGAGTTTAAATTATGGGACAGAAAGATACCATTGTACTGGAAATTAGGAACTTCTTTTTTTACAGTAAGAGTTTTTTACAGTAATAGAGAAATTATTAATGCCCTCTGGGCTTCTGTAAATGCTCCAGCCACGCTTCCCTGGCTGTAAGTCTCTAATCCAACCCCATTACAAGCCATGCTATCAGCCACTGTTTTGAATCCCACCACCATGGGAACCTGCTACTAAAATTTTTGGATCCCACCACAGCCTGGAAGGTTCTCCTAGGTTTGCAGAAACATGTTCCATTTTGTACCTGGCCCTACTGCAGGTTTTTTGATCCACACTCTGAAGCCTTTTTTTTTTTTTTGGCCATCGAGTCACATCAGACTTATGGTGACCCTAGGTGGGGTTATCAAGGCAAGGGATGCTCAGAGTTGGTTTGCCATTGCCTTCCTCCACATCATGGCCCTGGCATTCCTTGGAGGTCTCCCTTCCAAATGCATTGAAGGTTCGTTTCTGAAAGGGAATGTTGCATTACATTGTACCTCTACTCAAGGTCAGTCTTCTGTCCCTCCCTCTAGATTCCCACTCCCCAAATCTCCAAGTGGTGGTTGTTCCTTTAACCTGAATTCAAGTGCTAAAACCTCCTTGCTCCTCTCTCATTAGTGGCTAGGGCAGGGGTCTGCAACCTGCGGCTCTCCAGATGTTCATGAACTACAATTCCCATCAGCCCCTGCCAGCATGGCCAACCTGGGGAGGTTCTCCCAGATGTTCCATATGAGAATCTACAATTCCCACTTCACAGCTCCCTGTCAGCATGGGCTGTCCTGTGTTTCCCAGACAAGCCAGGAATCCATAAATTCCCATCAGCCCCTGCCAGCATGGCCTGGACTCTTTGGAGGCTCGTGCTAGATGTTCCAGGAATCCATAATTCCCATCAAAGCCACTGCTAGCATGCATGACCTGAGGCTTCACTCCAGCGCCTCCGATGGTTCACACTGCATAATTTCAGATTTCAGCTCCTGCTAGCATAGCCAACTGGGACCTGAGCTCTCTAGATGTTCATGAACTACAATTCCTATTCAGCCTCTGCCAGAACATGGCTAACTCGTGGCTTTCTCAGATGTTCTTATGAATCTACGACTGCTACTAGCCCCTGCTGGGGCATGGCTGACCTGAGGTTCTCTCTCCAGATGTTCCATGAACTACAATTCCTACTTCAGCCCCTAAGCCAGTAATGGCCTTTCTAATTTGAGGTCTTCCTCCTAAGATGTTCATGAACTACAATTCCCATCAGCCCCTGCCAGCATGGCCAACATGGGGACTGAGCATGCCATCATGGGGCATGAGGACTGAGCGAACCTAGTGGCCAGTGAGATAGTTTGTAGGGTCAAGAACACGGCATAGAGGCTGAGGCCTTCCCCTGGTATTGCATCCTAGTCCTAGAATTCAGACTTTTACAATCTCTGAATGTGGAGGTTCCTTTTAGTTACCATGGCTTGCAGCCCCAAATAAACCGATCGCCCATGAACCTATCTATTCCCTTTTAAGGCCATCGATGCCGGTAGCCATTACTCCATCCTCTCGGAACAAATTTCACATTTTTAATCGCTAACTGAATAAAGAAGCATTTCCTTTTGTCCGTCTTGAGTCTACAGCCCGTCAACACCACTGGAGAATCCTGTAGTAGTAGAAGAAGAGCAGGAGGAGGAGCATGGATTTATACCCTGCTTTTCTCAGCCTTTAAGGAGTCTCAAAGCAGCTTACAAACGCCTTCCTTTCCTGCCCCCGCAACACACAACTTGTGAGGAAAGTGGGGTTGAGAAAGTTCTGAGAAAACTGCGACTGGCCCAAGATCACCCAGAAGAACACATGTAGGAGCAGGGAAACAAAACTGAGTCACTAGATTAGGGTCTGCTGCTTATGTGGAGGAGTGGGGAATCAAACCTGGTTCACTTATTGCAGGGAGGTGCAGCAGCAGGTTTGCCCCTCCATTGGGGTAAAGGGAAGTGCATTTCCGCCAGCATAAAGATGTGCTGGCATAAGCCCTTGCTGTCTCCTGAGGGGGATTTGGGCCCTCCTTCCTCTGGAATAAACTGCCTGTCATCTTCAGGAGCAGCAGTGGTGTAGTGGTTAAGAGCAGGTGTAATTTCTAATCTGGAGTGTGAATCCGGGTCTGATTCCCTGGGCTCTGGCTCGCCTGAGCTTTGTTTCGTGGGGAGGCTTATCTGGGGAATTCCAGATTTCAGCCTGTGCACTCCCATCGCATGCCAGCTGGCCAGGGACCTTGGGCTAATAATACAGTTCCTTTTTCTCTGAGCCTCTCTCAGCCCCTGTTCCTGACTCTTACAGGGTGGCTTCTGTGGCTTCCTTTGAGTCTCCTATAGGAGAGAAAGGGGGATATAAATCCAGCTCTTTCTTCTTCTTCTTCTTCTTCTTCTTCTTCTTCTTCTTCTTCTTCTTCTTCTTCTTCTTCTTCTTCTTCTTCTTCTTCTTCTTCTTCTTCTTCTTCTTCTTCTTCTTCTTCTTCTACAGGCTGGCTTTTTACATGCTGCAAATTACTGGAACAACATGTGAGAAAGTGAAGGAAGGGTTCGGGATCCCTGTACCCTTAAATCTGGAAATCTTTCTGCCGCATCGCGTATCTGGCTTTTCTGTGGCATTTCATGCAAACCTTTTAAATGTCATTACAACTGTGCGACTTGTTTTTATTCGGTTTCAGAAGCTCAATAAGGCACCAGGTACGCGAGGACGGTTTGGTAAGGTTAAAGAGGTTTATTTACCTTGGAAGCTTGCTTGATTACAGAAAGGCAACTGTCCGATATTTTGGGACGGCTTTGCAGTTTTGTTTTGCAGCTTTTTGTTTTGTAAGAATTTTGATCACGTAACTTTTTGGGCAAGGGTATTAACAGAACGGTGGGTGGAAAAGAGAAGGAAAGATATATGTTTGAAACCGTTTTCATTTTATTGCAAGCAGAGCTGCCGCTTGAACATGGAGGGAGGGCATTCAGTTTGAGGGACAAGAGGAGCACCAAGGAAGGCAAATTTTATTTTTGAGCACGTTGGTTGCAAGAGCTGCAACATCCATATTTACATGAACTGCTGTCTCTGTTCTGCAGCTGAAGGTTAAATATTCTCCTTGGCCTGTAAAATTCCATATTAACGATCTCTGTTTTTAGAAGATTGCTTCAGCGGCCTTGGGTATAGAGGTCGTTCCAGTGGTTCTGGGAAAAAAAAAAATGCCTCCTTCTCCAGTCAGCCTCATAGCCTTTCAGAGGTGTGCGTTGCCGTTTCTACTTGGAGGCCTTGATGCCCAGTGGGGCTTCCTGTTTCAGCCTCCTGCTGGTGATGGGCTTTTAAATGGCTGTCACAAGGCTAATTGGGATCCTTCCCAGCTGAGAAACCATGTGGCTTTTTCTGAAAAAAGGCTTTTGTTTTATATACAGAAAAGCAACGCTTTGTTGTTTTGAACAGGTTGTACCAGACTGTCATCAGGAGGGAGGCTGATTATCTTCTCACTGGCCTTGAATAAATAGAAGTAATTCCTGTCTTCTTCTTCTTCTTCTTCTTCTTCTTCTTCTTCTTCTTCTTCTTCTTCTTCTTCTTCTTCTTCTTCTTCTTCTTCTTCTTCTTCTTCTTCTTCTTCTTCTTCTTCTTCTTCTTCTTCTTCTTCTTCTTCTTCTTCTTCTTCTTCTTCTTCTTCTTCTTCTTCTTCTTCTTCTTCATCTTCATCTTCATCTTCATCATCATCATCATCATCATCATCATCATTAATTGTATTTATAAACCACCCTCCCCCGAAGGGCTCAGGGCGGTGAACAAAACAGAAAGGAGCAACAGCACACCAAATCAGTGATTTCAAATTGGATTAAATAAATATTTTGCAGTGGCACCACCAATACAAAATCTGTTCCATTAAAAGCATGTATATCAATCAAATATACAGATGGCGTCTTACTAACGGATCCCCAAAAAAGAAAAAGAGGAAGGAGCGGTAGGATCCACAGATGTTATAGAAAGAAGACTACTAACTGGAGAGGTACTGAGCAAACATTCAAATCCTGGGGATGGGGGTGGGAAAAGAAGAGCACGGTTCTACCTAGGAAGAGTTTCTTTTTTTTAAGATAGAGTTCTTGGCATCTCTAGATAATTTGAGAAGTAGGCTGGTGAGAGTAGCTCCAGGAACATCTAAAGATTCAATGCAGGAACCAGAGGGTCTTACCATAGAGTTTCTGATGCTTTCTAGAGTTACCCTTTGCCACTTCTGGGTAGCTCTAGAAATTGTCAGGAACACTATGGTAAGATCCAGTGGTGGGATTCAGCAGGTTCGCACCACTTTGGCAGAACCAGTTGTTGGGCCGAAATGCTGCAGAATTCAAACCAGTTGTTAAATGGCTTTGAATCCCACCCACTGGAACAGGGTTGTTTAAATTATTTGAATCCTACCTAATTACAAGATCTTCTGCTGAATGGTAGTCTGTTTTTCTTTTTAATTTTTCTCTCACTGCTGTTGGAAGTGGTTCAATCGGACCTGGGAACAAGAAGAAAAGTTTGGATTTATACCCATTTTTTTCTCCTGTAATGGGGTTTACAAACTCCTTTCTCCTTCCTATCTCCACCACAGACACCTTGTGAGGCATGTGAGGCTGAGAGAGTTTGTAGAGAACTGCAGTTGACCCAAGGGCACCCAGCAGGAATATAGGAGCGCTAAAACAAATCTGGTTCAGCAGATAAGACTCAATTGCTCATGTGGAGGAGTGGGGGATCAAACCCAGTTCTCCAGTGCTCTTAACCACTACACCTCACTGGCTCTCAGAGGTTCCTTTCAACCTATAAGGGGCTTGACAGTCCTTCTTGACCCTGAACCTCAAAACGAATAAGACTTTAAATGACATTTTTTGGTCCTTAAGTCATTCAAACAGATTTTTTTTGTTTCATTTCATGAGAACTAAGAACTTTGGAAAAATCCAAAAGATAACATCCCTTCCTATTCATTTGAATTCATTATTAGTCATCCCTCACAGAACTGCAAATCACAGCATTGCCCATACAGTAGGCTGACCAGACGTTCTGCTTTTGGCGGGACAGTCCCGCCTTCAAACAATTTGTCCCGCGTCCCACGGGTTATTTCCAGTGTCCCGATTTTGGAAGGCTGCCGCATTGCCTTCTGGGGCGCAAGGCAGTGTGGCAGCCTCCTGTGCACTGCCAACAAGCAGGGAGCACCTGGTTCGGTGGGCTCACAAGGTCCGTAGTTTCTGTGGTTGTGGGCAGATATGCTGAAGCGCACGCCAGTCAGCTTAGTCCCGGTTCACAAAGGTGACCATCTGGTCACCTTACCATACAGAGGTAATGACTGTAAAACCAATTCAAGTTGTAGTAGTGTACATTGATTCACAGATGGAAGGTGGTTACTGAGCAGAAGCTGTTGGTTTGTATTTGCCCTAAAGTTGGCTGGGGATGTTTCATCCCATTTAATGAGATAACGGTGAATCATTGAATCACAACCACTGAATCACAACCATTCAAACAACTGCTACAGATAAGCGTTGGTTGGATTTTTGCCAAAATGACATGCAGAAATCGAAATTCCCTTGGCTGTTATGGGTTTTCCAGGCTGTGTGAAGCTAAAGCTACCAGGCCAAAACCAAAGCTAAAATACAGACAAAACAAAAAGAGCAGTTAGGAAAAACTGGGCAGGGAAGAGGTATCACTGAGAGAATGCCAGACAAAACAAAACGAAAATGTTAACCCACTGATGGAAGATGGCAACAGAAGGGAACAGGCAAATCTCACAGGGGAAGGAGTTCTAGTATTGTGGGGCCCTGACCAAAAAGGCCCTTTTCTGGGTTGCTACGGACCTAGCTGAAGAAGGCAGAGGTGCTCAAAGCAAGGCTAGTTGAACATAAACCCAGCAATGTGGTGTGGTGTAATGGTGTGGTGTGGTGTAATGGTGTGGTGGTGTAATGGTGTAATGGTGTAATGGTGAAAAGCAGGTGGATTCTAATCTGGAGAACTGGGTTTGATTCCCCACTCCTCCGCCTGAGTGGCGGAGGCTTATCTGGTGAACCAGATGTGTTTCTGCACTCCTACATTCCTGCTGGGTGACCTTGGGCTACTCACAGTTCTCTCAGAACTCTCTCACCCCCACCTACCCCACAAGGTGTCTGTTGTGGAGAGAGGAAGGGAAAGGAGTTTGTAAGCCACGTTGAGCCTTCTTACAGGAGAGAAAGGTGGGGTATAAATCCAAACTCCTCCTCCTCCTCCCTCTCCCCCTCCCCCTCCTCCTCCTCCTTCTTCTTCATCATCATCATCAATAAGAAGCATCGTATTCCGGTTCGGAGTTCTTCAATTGAGATTATAGTCACAGGGCATAACAATATAGCAGTAAAGTAGTCTTAAGTTTTTGCAAGATATTCAGTCTTGTGATTGCCAGCCTTTTTTGGTGCAAATTGTTCTACCTTGGCTTTGTGGCACTGACCCCCTGATATTACAATATGGTGGTTGCCAGATGTGTCCTGAAAACCCTGCTGGGAGAAGGATATTGGAGCATAGGGATATGAGTAGGATTTCATGACTGTAATGCTCACACTTCTGGTTGAAAAATTTGAGGATGTGGAAACCTTTTACAGACTGTCTATTGAAGAAAAATGATTGAAGGGAAATAATTGCAGGGTTTGAAATTTAAAAGAAAACAACAGATTGGGAATAGAATAGTAGAAATGATACTGCGTGCAGCTAATAAATGGTTTTATTTTAAACAGATGAATGGACCTAGATTGGATAAGGGTTCAGCAATGGGATAGAGCAGTGGTTCTCAACCTGTGGGTCGCGACCGCTTTGGGGGTCGAACAACCGTTTCAGCCATGACATCAATTTACTGAATTTTTATTTAATGCTTTTTTCAAACCGTCTTTGGCTGCCTAACGAATAACCCCAAAGTCCTAATAAATCAATATAATGACAAGGTACACACTGACCACACGTTATTGTTTAAAGAGAAGTAACCCAGGGCATTTATTTTTTTTCTTCTAATGCAGAAAAATGAAAGGTTTTGTTAGCACAAAAAAAAAAGGACAGCTTTTTATTCCATCCAGAGGATATGGAAGCCAAGACCATTTGACTAAATCTAGAGTTTTTCAAAAGAGCCAAAAAATATTCCTTTGCTATCCATTAAAGTTCTCGGAAGATGCTCTCAAGGTAGAATTTTTTAAAAGCAATTGTATTAGCACAGTTCCGTCTTTTTAAAATGTAAAATAAAATATTTCTAAATGCTTCCCACCTTTCGTCAGAGAAAAGATAACCCTTTCAAACCTTCATGGTATCAACATGTTATTTATTGTACAAATCTTAAAGCTTTGGGGGAAGAGTTAAAGAAACAGCCAGGATGGGCCACCAAATGCGAGTCTAATCAGACAAAACTTCCGCTCCTGCCGCACATGCCGAATAATGCACTTTCAATCCACTTTCAATGCACTTTGCAGCCGGATTTTACTGATTAGCAAAATCCACTTGCAAACAATTGTGAAAGTGGATTAGAAAGTGCATTATTCGGCATGTGCGGAAGGGGCCTCAGACAAGCGAGTCAGGCAGAATCATCACAAAAGTCACTTCCTGTTGTGGTGGATTGGCTTATTTAAATTACCTGGTGAGTCACTGCCCTGGAGGGCAACTGGCAGTCAGGAACAAGCAGAGCCACATGCCAGTATATGTGCTACTATTTCAGGGACTAGTCAGCTCAGCAGTTGGCCTTTGGTGGCCAAATGGCAGTTGAGGGACTGGAGCACCTTCCTTATGAGGAGTGACTGCAACGTTTGGGACTCTTTAGTTTGGAGAGGAGACGTCTGAGGGGGGATATGATTGAAGTCTATAAAATTATGCGTGGGGTAGAAAATGTGGACAGAGAGAAATTTTTCTCTCTTTCTCACAATACTAGAACCAGGGGGCATCCATTGAAAATGCTGGGGGGAAGAATGAGGACTAATAAAAGGAAACACTTCTTCACGCAACGTGTGATTGGTGTTTGGAATATGCTGCCACAGGAGGTGGTGATGGCCACTAACCTGGATAGCTTTAAAAAGGGCTTGGACGGATGGATGGAGGAGAAGTCGATCTATGGCTACCAATCTTGATCCTCCTTGATTTGAGATTGCAAATGCCTTAGCAGACCAGGGCTCAGGAGGAGCAGCAGCAGCAGGCCATTGCTTTCACCTCCTGCAGGTGAGCTCCCAAAGGCACCTGGTGGGCCACTGCGAGTAGCAGAGAGCTGGACTAGATGGACTCTGGTCTGATCCAGCAGGCTAGTTCTTATGTTCAATACAGAGTCCATTTATTGATTCAAGGTCCAAGACCTAACAGATATAAATCCAAACTCCTCTTCTCTCTCCCCCTCTCTTTCTCTCTCCTTCTTTCTCCCCCTTTCTCCCTCTTGCAACCAGCACAAAAACCCGCTGATCCCCATTGAGTCCGATGGCAGTATTTCTGATCTGTCACCTTCATCTTTCTTCTGCATCACACATCCTGCAGCCAGCCATGATTCCCTTCAGGGATGTAGGTATAGATTTTTTAGGGGGGGGGGGGGTTGGGGACAGGGTCCTGCCTCCACCCGCTCCTGGGGCATGGCCATGCCTCCCCAAACCCCGCCCCAGTGCTTATAAAGCAGCTCTCTGAGGCCAAGGACAGCAGACTCCCCTGCCCTGCCCTCCCCCGCCCCCCCAACAGCTGGGCTCCCAGCCGGCAGCCCCTTCTGCCCTCCCCTCTGGGCAGAGGGATAGCTAGGGCAAAAGGTGCCTGGTGCAAAATCTGAGTCCCCCCACCCCCTGCCGCAGCCACTGTGATGCTGGAATCCACCCCCAAACAGCATCACTTTCAATGGTGTTTAAACTAGGGAGCCCAGATTCTCCTTTTAAATCCACCTTAAAGGGAGAATCTGGGGTCCCCAGTTAAAACAAGATTGAAAGTGATGCTGTTTTGGGGTGGATTCTCCTCCACCCTGGAACAGTATCACTTTCAATGTTTAAACTGGGGACCTCACATTCTCCCTTTAAATCCATGCTGAAGGGAATGGATTTAAAAGGAGAATCTGGGGAAACTTTGGGGGTGCCTGCTGTCAGGGGTACAATGACTAAACTAGCAGCACCAAACTTCCAGGGCATCTTTAGGAGACTCTCCTGATGATGCCACTCAGGTTTGGTGAAGTTTGGTTCAGGGGGTCCAAAGTTATGGACCCTCAAAGGTGTAGCCTCCATCTTCTATTAACTCCCATTGGAAACAATGGGGGACGGGGGCATGCCCTTTGGGAGTTCATATCTATGGACCCTCTGGACCAAACTTCACCAAACCTGGGTGGTATCAGTAAGAGACTCTCCTAATGATACCACCCAGGTTTGGTGAAGTTTGGTTCAAGAGGTCCAAAGTTATGGACCCTCAAAAGTGTAGTCCCCATTTTCTATTAGCTCCCATTGGAAACAATGGGGGATGGGGCACCCCCTTTGGGAGTCCATAACTTTGGACCCCCTGAACCAAACCTCACCAAACTTGGGTAGTATCATCAGAAGAGTTTCTCAAACAATCCCTGAAAGTTTGGTACTACAATTTCAATAAGCGTTTATTGGCATACAGAACATACAATATAAATACAATTAAAATTACTAGATAAAACTTCACACTGGATCATAAGTTCAGTTCGCAAACCTCAGCCAGAAACTTTGCCACTGCGAGACAACAGTCAAGGTCATTACAGTTTAAGAGCATATTTACTTTATCAAGCTCTGTAAGGGTTTTCATAGAGTCAATGATTTGTAATAAGCTGGATCTTGGATTCTGGTAAAGTGGGCAGTGGAGGAGAATGTGCGCAATGGAATCCAACTGCCCTGGATTGCAGGGGCAAAGCCTCTTATCGTTTGGTAGACCCTTGAGTCTTCCTCTATGGAGCGGGGATGGAAAGTTTGGTACTGCTAGCCCAGGGGTCAGCAACCTTTAGCACCCAAAGAGCCATTTGATCCCGCCTCCTGCAGCCCTGCCTCAGCCTGCCTCCCTAAGCCTCCTGCTTTCAGCCAAGCGCTGGTGGATAGGACAGCTGGCGGCGATAAAGCTGGAAGAACGACGGCAAGTTGTACTTCTGGGACACGGGCGAAGGCAGTGCCTCCTCCCTCATCCTCTGCTTCAAAGCTTCCTCCCTCTGGCATCCTTTCCTCTCCTTCCCAGGCGCCAGACGAGGGGAGGAGGGGAAAGGACGCCAGAGGGAGGAAGGAAAGAAGGAAGGAGGGGGTGGGGGAAGGAGGCGTGCTCACCACGTCCCAAGTGCAACTTGCCGTCGTTGGTGTCGCCGCTGCGGAGCCGCAGTACGAGGACAAAAGAGCCGCATGCGGCTCCGGAGCCGCAGGTTGCTGACCCCTGTGCTAGCCGAACAAATGCGCCCCCTGCAGTTCAAAAACAAAAAACCCACTAAAAATTAAAAAAAACCCCACAAACGGAGGGCGGAGCTTCAGACATACAATGGGGGGGGGCGTTTGAACCCGAGAACCCCCCCTTACCTACGTCCTTGATTCCCTTTTATTTTTTCCAACATCCTCTGAAGCTTGCTTGGAAATCTATCTATTTGGCTGAATTTCATAGAAACAGGCACTATGAATTTGTTTGTGCGCTTTGCAAAGGGAACAGGCGAATCCCTTCCCCCTTAGCAAGCTGCTAATTTGCACAGCTGAATAGAGTTGGTCAAGGAAGCAGCAGGAGGCACGTTTCCCAGCTGCAAAAGGAAAAAAAAACAGTCCAGCTTGAGAGATTTTTTCCCTCCTCTTTCCAGACCCATTTCATGTCACTGATCCACCTGGCAGCTTTTCATTTCCATTCATTGTGTCCTTCGAGCGTTCCAGGAAACAGCGTGAAAGTATCAAACATCCTAAGAACCATAAAGCTTCCTTTCCCACCACTGTGCATAATTCGGCCTTCTGCTAATTCTTCCTGCGACTCCAATTTGATAGATTAGAACGACGCAACTGCTTCATGGTGATAACCTTCCGGGTTCAGATTGTCTCTGTTCTTCACCCTTGATTCCAGTTTGCAAATTTTCCAGGTTTGACTTTGCACCTTTCTCTTACTTTTTTCTCACTGGTTGCTACTTTTCTGTTTTGGTTTCTGCCTTCTGCCAGTCCCTGGGGCCCTTCGGTGTCCTCACACCTATCTTCAGCAGTGGCGTAGGAGGTTAAGAGCTCATGTATCTAATCTGGAGGAACCGGGTTTGATTCCCAGCTCTGCCACCTGAGCTGTGGAGGCTTATCTGGGGAATTCAGATTAGCCTGTGCACTCCCACAGCTGGGTGACCTTGGGCTAGTCACAGCTTCTCGGAGCTCTCTCAGCCCCACCTACCTGACAGGGTGTTTGTTGTGAGGGGGGAAGGGCAAGGAGATTGTAAGCCCCTTTGAGTCTCCTGCAGGAGAGAAAGGGGGGATATAGAACTAAAACTCTTCTCTCTTCTCTTCTCTCTTCTTCTCTTCTCTCTTCCTCTCTTCTCTCTTCTCTTCTTCTTCTTCTTCTTCTTCTTCTTCTTCTTCTTCTTCTTCTTCTTCTTCTTCTTCTTCTTCTTCTTCTTCTTCTTCTTCTTCTTCTTCTTCTTCTTCTTCTTCTTCTTCTTCAACATGCACCTTCAAGTGATACCTGGGCCCTCTTTGCACAAACCTTTTAAAACATTTTGAGGCAGGACACACACAAGCCTTTATTGGCATATAAAACAGGACAAAATTTTAAAGCAAAACAAGGTTAAGAAATACAGTTAAAATTACGAATTTCGAGTATAAAAGTTGCCACAGTTTCACAAAAGAGCACATCAGAGCTGTTCAGGAGATTGGGTATCTTGTAACACTCCTGCCACTGAGAACATTGCAAGAAAATGGAATTCATGTATTTCATGCGTATCTTATTGTATTTAGGGCAAAGAAACAAAGAATGGTCAAGTGTTTCAACCGTAGTCAGATCACATGAACAAACTCTTTTAGAACGTTCCATATTCTTAAATCTTCCCTCCAGCAGAGCTGATGGCAGCACATGACATCTTGCAGTAGCCCAGGCTCTCCTCTGGGTGGGATTAATCAGCAGACGAAGATATGCTGCCATAATTCCACGCTCGCATGGGATTAATAATGTAGTCGGAGAACAGGTTGTCTGGGCAGCATGAGTCAAATTATGAAAATCATGATCCAAGAGCCTATTCTTAACTAGTCTGAAGGCTTCCACCTTTGTGAGCATAAGGAGTGATTCCAAGGGGAATTTTGAGGCAGGAAATAAAACGCTTCCTCTGTGGAGTTCCGCATTGTTGTTTTTTTTATCCCCAAACGTTTTATTTCCAGCCTGAAAGCGTTTTAAATGAATCCTCTCTAAAAACTATTCTCTGGCTGAAACATTTTGAAAACATCTTCAATGGCTGTGTGACCGACTGACTGTGTTTCCCAAACTTCTCTGCTTCTCTTAACTGATACCAGCTTTTAGATGGGAACCCCAGAATTTCAACTCATCTCCGGACTACACAGCCCAGTTCCCCTGGAGAAAATGGATGATTTGGTGGCAGGGCTCTGTGACTTTTTACCCCACTGAGATCCCTGTTGCCCCAGACTCCATCCCCACATCTCCAGGAGTTTGTCAACCTGGATCTTGCAACCCTGCTGTCCCATCCCATACCAGTGGCCAAGGGGGGACCTAGCAACTCTGCAATTGTCCCCCTCTCTTTCCGCAATGGATGCGATTTAAGGTTGGCAGGCAGTGCTGCTTTGAGACTGTTACCAGAGGCATCATAGGAGAAGCTTGTCACATTTGGGGGAGGAGCAGTGGCGTAGGAGGTGAAGAGCTCGTGTATCTAATCTGGAGGAACGGGGTTTGATTCCCCGCTCTGCCGCCTGAGCTGTGGAGGTTTATCTGGGGAATTCAGATTAGCCTGTACACTCCCACACACGCCAGCTGGGTGACCTTGGGCGAGTCACAGCTTCTTGGAGCTCTCTCAGCCCCACCTACCTCACAGGGTGTTTGTTGTGAGGGGGGAAGGGCAAGGAGATTGTACAGGAGAGAAAGGGGGATACAAATCCAACTCTTCTTCTTCTTCTTCATGTCTTTCATCTCTCCTGGTTTCCATCACAACTTTGCCTTTGCTCCTATCCAGGAAAGCACCAGGTGGCAATCGAACCCAACAGTTGGCTCTTCTGTGTGCCCTCGCTTTCTCTGTTGTTGAGATGAATGTGTTTCATTTTCTTTCAGCCCCTCCAGATGCCATTATGAAAAGTGACCAAAGATGTCTGTTGCCAGTGGCGAATGGCCATCCTGACACCGCTATCCTCAGTTGTTGATGCAGTAGAAGACAAAATGCAACGTGAAGAGCATTGAAATGGTGCGTTTATGCTCTTTTGTGTAGGAGAAGGCTGAAGACCTAAATAGAACTGGATGTAGCACTTATTCCGACTAGATAGAAGAAGTGGCAGAAGCTTATTTGGTGAACCAGATGTGTTTCCGCACTCCTATATTCCACAGCACAAGGTGGCATTGCATGACTGATGTTAAGCTGTTGCCATCTTTTTGTGGCTGGCTCCACCTCTTGTGGCAGCCATTTTGTAGTAGCCATCTTGTGGCAGCCATTTTGTTGTTGCACCACTACACCATGTCAGAGTTCCAAATGTGCCCTCAGGCTCAAACAGGTTGCGAGGACCCCTTTTGTCTGAAGTTCATACAATTAAGCATGGGGCAAAGGGAATGGACAGTGCCGTGTTTTGTCCCCTCCCCAAATACCAGAACTTAGGAAGCAATCAGGAATCTCTGATTATTTGTTATCACATTCGAGGCGGAATGATCAGCTTGCATCGGTGGGCGGCCATTAACCACAACAGTGACAAACTGGCTTGGTCTCTCCCACAATGCAACTGGATGCCCACACACCTGATGCTAATGAGCGCAGCGTTGTTTTGATTCCACCAAGCTTGAGCAAGGAAAAGAAACATGTTGCCAATGTCAAAAGCAGGGAAGGATTCCTTATCGTCTCGGACAGGAAGTGCCAGATTCGTTAATTACTCATTTGCTCAAAGCCGTGCCAGCTTTAACCCATTTTTCTGTTAGCGTATAGGCTTCAGGGACAGAGTAACTAGTTTGCTCATTCTGAGTAATTTACTCTTAATGGAAGCCCCTCTTTTGGCGACGTGAATGAAACACAGCGGTGGGGAGGAACTAACACTCCTCAAAGTCTTTTTGTAAGCTTTTGTAAATCTTAGATGAAGAATGAGGTGTCAGGAAAGATGCCAGCTCTGTTTGCTTTCATGCCATCCTTTTTCTCTCAGATTTTGGTTTGGGTAGTGATGTGAAAATCTGAAAAAGGAAGAGAGACTGCAGGAAAAGCATTGTAGCTCCACTCCTCAATCTTTGATAAGGGCTAATAAAGAAGAATTCTCTTTTTTTTTTTGCAAGAAGAGGATGAGAGAAAGGAAAAGAAACCAGGAGACTGAAAATCACCATCATGACAAAAATACACTAGAGGACAACTCAGATTTGTTTGAAAAAAGAATTCTTCATCTTCCATTAAATTAGTCAGTTCTTTTCACCCTTTCGGTCTTCCATCTTTTCTTCTTCTTCTTTTTTACAATGCAACTCCGGATCACTTTAAGCATCAAGGATTTCCAACTCGTTTTCCGAAAGCACTGAACTCGGGGCAGATAATCCACATGGGATGACCCACAAGGAAGAACCCAAAATCCAACACAGTACAACCATAAATGAAGTAATTGTTTGAACCCGATGTTGGTGTCTTGCGTCTTCAGGCCAGGTGTGGGGACAATAAACTAGCGTCATGTGGTGGTCCACATAGACTTGCCTCGGAGGACTAGCCAGAAACCTGAATTGTTTTAAAATGGGGCAACTGAGCTTTTAACAGGAATCCTGCCCCACAATGTGTATTCAGGGTGATCACTACTGCACAGAGGATTATCGGCTGCCCTCTCCCCTCCTTGGAAGAACTCTATAATTCCCGAAGCCTAAAGAAAGCCCAAAATATTCTGAGGGACCCGTCTCATCCAGCACACTCTCTTTTTGAACTGTTACCATCCGGCAGACGAGACAGGTCTATCAAAACTAGGACAAAGAGGCTTAGAGACAGCTTCTACTCTAGAGCTGTGGCGATGCTGAACTCCGGGGCTTTGTGTTGATGTGTTTGGGGCTGTGTAGGGATGGGTGGAGGAAGGGGAAAGTGAGGATGGGGTATGAGTCTGCAATTGTGTGCATCGAGGACTGCTGCTGTAAATTTCGTTGTGCGTGCACAATGACAATAAAATGCTTATATGCTTATAGAAGACCAGCAGTCTTATTGAGCCAAATTCAAAGTGTGTGTGTTTTTGTGGGGGGGGGGGGGGGAAGAAGAGTTTGGATTTATACTCCACTTTCCTCAACTAAGGAGTCTCAAAGCAGCTTACAAACTCATTCCCTTCCTCTCCCCAGAACCGATGCCTTGTGAGGTAAGTGGGGCTGAGAGAGTTCTGAGAGAACTGTGACTAACCCAAGGTCACCCAGCAGGCTTCATGTGGAGGAGTGAGGAGAACCAACCGGTTCACCAGATCAAAGTGTACTGCTCATGTGGAGAAGCGGGGAATCAATCCTATTCTCCTGCTTAGAGTCCACCGCTCTCAACCACTACACCATGGTGGAGAAGGGATATTTGGGGCTGTTGCTCTCCGCTCCTTTCCTTGTTTCTTGCCTGGTGTCTTATTTTTATCCCCAAACATCTTTGTTTTAGAGAAATTTGAAGCTGGGCTCATTTTCAGATTTCTGGCACTGCGGGTTTTGTGTGCGCGCGTTGCTGTGAGCTGTTCGGAACATGATTCATTAACTTGCAACACTGTTTTATGAGGTGCGATTTTCATAGACAAATCGTTTCTTTGGCTTTGCCGCTTGAATACCTAAACAGGGAAGCTGTCAATTTTCTGAATGCCCTCAAAAGTCAAGAGAAAAACAGTGAGACGGCATTCTGAACTCGGGCCTGGATGGCCCAGACTAGCAAATGTTGTCAGATCTCAAGAAGGTAAGTAGGGTCAACCCTGGTTAGTATTTGAATGGGAGACCACCAAGAAAGTACAAGGTTGCTACATAGAGGCAGGCAAATTACTCACATTTTACACTGGCTGCATTGGTTTCCTGTCAAATTCTAGGTCATGTTCGGATCAGCTGAACTCTAGCCCCACCTGGCATTAAACTGGCAAGAGAGGTATGTCATAGGATCACATGGCAGCAACCAAACAAAGATCCCAAAGCTCTTGAAAGTGTTGGAGACCATGATCCCTATGGGGAAGGTTAAGTTTCCCTTGGACAAAGCAAATCTCCCTGGCCTTTGGGTGCAGAGCTGCAGTTGCAACTTCCTCGTTTGATGGCTGGCATTAGAAGAAGAAGAAGAAGAAGAAGAAGAAGAAGAAGAAGAAGAAGAAGAAGAAGAAGAAGAAGAAGAAGAGGAGGAGGAGGAGGAGGAGGAGGAGGAGGAGGAGGAGGAGGAGGAGGAGGAGGAGGAGGAGTTTGGATTTATATCCCCCTTTCTCTCCTGTAGGAGACTCAAAGGGGCTTACAAACTCCTTTCCCTCTCCCCCTCACAACAAACACCCTGTGAGGTAGGTGGGACTGAGAGAGCTCAGAAGAACTGTGACTAGCCCAAGGTCACCCAGCTGGCATGTGTTGGAGTGCACAGGCTAATCTGAAATCCCCAGATAAGCCTTCACAGCTCAAGCGGCAGAGCGGGGAATCAAACCCGGTTCCTCCAGATTAGAATGCACCTGCTCTTAACCACTGCACCACTGCTGCTTACAATTACAACATTCAGTGCCAAAAAGAAGGTACTGAATTACATGTCTTCATTTTTTTGGATAATTTTTATTTATTTTACACATCTAAATAACACATACACAAAAAAGATAAATGAAAAAATCCCAATCTAGTCCCTCCTCTCCCCATAATAATAATACTAAAGAAGAAGAAGAAAAAACGCCTACACAAATACCTACATATATATATGTTGATTTCCAGCTGTCTCACTGATCCAGGCATAATTCTAACCCCGTGCTTATAATGAATATCTATGGGGTCCCCCCCCCCACTTTTAGTCCTTCCTATAAAGTTGTCTTAATCCAATACGCTGTTTTCATTTAGGCCTCGAATCCTGTCATCATTCCTCTGTCTATGTTTTCAATAAGTCGTCGGCAAAGGATTTCCAGTCCTTCAGAAAATGGTCCGTATTCTTGTTTCTTATAACCTCCGTCAGCCTTGCCATCTCTGCACACTCTGTGACTTTCAAGATCCAGTCTTGTTTCATTGGAATTCATTGTGAATCCATCTGTCATTCAAACAGCATTAAAATCTTAGGAGAGGACTACACATCCCATCCCTAATTCTTTATCAGACAGTCTTTTTTAAAAAAGACACATCAATCACTTCCATCAGAGAATTAGAAATCTACATTACAATTTCATTTCTAACCCCAACTGTCAAAATTAAGAAGTAATGAGTGTCTTCTTGGAATGAGATTCTTCCGGCTGTGGAAACCAACACAAGAAAGATTAGAAAGCGGATTTGGAAATGATCACGATTCTCTTATTCTAATTAGGCCCACTTCTGTCTCGCTTGGGGCACATTTGAAACGATTTGTCTTCTTTATTCAATCAAATGTGGACGCCACTGAAGCTTGCATTTTGTAATCTGTCTTTGCACAGCGGTTCAGTCGCTTTGTGTGCTTTATGCTGCTTAATGCAGAATTTGGACAATTGTCCCGTCTAGCACGGTATTATCTAATCTGGTGGCTTTAGCTGTCCAGATTCTTGAGAAGACAAAAGCCTTTCCCATCCCTCACCCCTTGAGATTTCATTAGAAACTAGCAGGCCCAGCCACGCGTTCCTGTGGCTGAGTCTGGTGAAGTGGAAAAGGAAGAAAAGGGGAAGCGAACGGTTCGAACATGTGTCATTGCACAATGATTGCAAGGGAGGGGAGAGGCAAGGGGCCCCTCGCTCCCCTCCCTTTCTCTCGTTCCCTTGCATGGCAACCCTGCAGGTCCCTCCCTAACGTTCCCCTTCCTCTGCTGGGGTGTGTGGGCCATGTCCAGGTGGGCTGGTCCTGTCCCTTTCATTCCCTTCCCTTGCAGGCGAATTATCTAGCATAAAACATGCTGGGAGGCATGAGCTAAGTTGTGTTCAAATTTCAGAGCGTTTGGTCCAGCAAACCCCCAGACCCCCCCTCACCTTCCCCTTCCTCCGCTAGGGTGGGTGGGCCATGTGCAGATAGCCCGCCCCATCCCTTTCACTTCATAAGGCAGTGGTCTTCAAGGAAGGCATGGTTGGTTCCCTTGTATTAGAGGGTGTTGCTTTGACGGCCAGCAGATGGCACTGTTGCGGAACAGAACTGTGGTTCCAACTGTCACAGGTGTGGCATGTACACAATAACTGGCACAGTTGTGACATGTATACAACAGGAGGTGTGGAAACAGTATGAAAACCTGGCCGCACGTGAATGTGACGTGTGAAAATTTCAAAGCAATCCGTCTAGTAGTTTGGGAGATTACCTGTCAGCAGAAAAACGAACTGATAGATTTTATATATATATAGATGCCTGGGAATGACTTTGCAACCTCCAATATGCAAAACAACAGAGAAGATGAACACCTCTGTACCAGTGGCGGGATTCAAATAATTTAACGACTGGTTGTTTACAAGCACCATTTTAACAACTGGTTCT
This sequence comes from Sphaerodactylus townsendi, assembly GCF_021028975.2. Taxonomy (NCBI): domain Eukaryota; kingdom Metazoa; phylum Chordata; class Lepidosauria; order Squamata; family Sphaerodactylidae; genus Sphaerodactylus; species Sphaerodactylus townsendi. Next base: position 1,391,458 of record NW_025950363.1, read on the forward strand.
GCCGAAGTGGTGCGAACCGGCTGAATCCCACCACTGCTCTGTACCCTGTGAAACCCGACCTATGAGGGACCACATGTCTTCCTGGGGTGAGCATTGACTGAGGTAAGAAAGGGAAACTGTTGGTGTTTGCAAGTGTCTGTCACAATCCAGTTACTAAAGGGTTAACTGTCTGTCTGTAAACCAGTTACTGAGGTCACTATTGTTGTTTTTTTACCCGCTCTGTTGATTATCTATTGGTCAGTCAGTCAGACCTTGGTCACATGCTAGTGGTCACGTAGCCCGAAGTTATAAAGTTAACTCTATTTCTTTGTTCGCGCAGACACCATGAGACTAGAGAAAGCCACGAGGCTAGCTCTCAAATTAGCTGTAAGGATGTAGTCTTCTACTGTAAATATTTAACAGAGCAGAATAGCTTGTTATTCTATCTCTATGTCACCCTTCCTTAAACTAGGTAAAGTATACAAAAAGCAACTCAGCATCCCTGCATATCTTTATTTGTCACTGCACATCTCTGCTACTTAAGAATCTCTTTGAATATATTTTAAAAACCCTTCAGAAATCTCTGAGGAACTTTTTGAGATTAAATGACTGCTGGGAGGAAAATGGAAGTGGTGCCAGAGGAGTAGGGTTGCTAACTCGGTTGGGAAATACTGGAAGATTTTGGAGAAACCTCAGCAGGTGTGATGCCATGGAGTCCATCCTCCAAAGCAGCCATTTTATCCAGAGGTACCGATCTCGGTCATGTTGAGATCAATAGTAGAGGTGGAAGATCTCTAGATATTCCCTGGAGGATACATCTGCACCAAATGTGTACACCAACCTCAAAGGCCTTGCGCGGCCTGGGACCTCCGTACCTGCGGGACTGTCTTGCCCCATATGTCCCGAATCGGCCTCTTCGTTCAGCAGAGGCCAATTTGCTGGTGATCCCTGGCCCCTCGATGATGCGGCTAGCCTCCACCCGGGCCAGAGCCTTTACAGCTCTGGCCCCTGCCTGGTGGAACACTCTCGCTCCAGCTGTGCGGGCCCTGTGGGATCTCAATGAGTTCCGCAGGGCCTGCAAGACCGAGCTGTTCCACTGGGCCTTTGGGGAGGCCGGCCGCTGATGGGTTCCTTCCCCCCTCCCTTTTAACATCTGTGGAGCCTGCCGTCCCTCCTCCTTTTTAGGGGATTAGCTAGTAGGTCGCCATCTGTTGTACTTCGGTATTAACACGCTGCTTTTAATGGGGTTTGATTTTAATGTGTATAGAGCCTTTTCTTTAACGATTTATTTGATTATTTTGAGATTTATTGATTTTATTGTGCTCTATCTATATGTTTCGTTGTTCACCGCCCTGAGCCCTCCGGGGGAGGGCGGTATATAAATATAATAAACAAACAAACAAACAAACAAACAATTGGGGGTCAGCTGAGAAACATTCTCAGAACGGTTATTGTGAGAGCGAACAGTCATTACATTCAGTAGGTTGTCCTTTTTTGCACTAATTATGTTTCTTGTTACGATTTTTCTTTTTACAGTTTTGAAACTTGAAAAAGATCCTTTTGAAATACCTACCCAATCCAGAGGCGGTATTGCTTTTGGTGTGTGTGTGTTAAAAATTTACGCACTTGAATTGCTTTCTATTGTTAAGCCATCTAAGCATACATGTGTCAAACTGTTTCTGTTGTACATTTCCCCCCAGATATACATAGAGGCAATTTTGATATAATTCTTCTTTTGATGTAAGGCATTGTATAAAATAATTGTTCTGAGACTGTTTCTAAGCTGATCCTCAATTGTCTGAGGTTGATGTACACATTTGGTGCAGAGGTGTTTTCGGTTCTCTCTAGGTGCACCTGTGAAGAAGGTGTATTTATTCCTTTAAAGTTTACTTTTAAAAATCATTCATCCACCGTGGCAAGCTTTTGGAATGGGTAGGTCGTAAACAATACAACCTTTTGCCCCTCATTAAAGCTGTTTGTGTTTACATTGCATGTCACAAGCCCATATCCTAGGACCTGACAGTTTTAATAATAACTCCCTCTTCTTGGAATAAGAACATAAGAACATAAGAACAAGCCTGCTGGATCAGACCAGAGTCCACCTAGTCCAGCACTCTGCTACTCTCAGTGGCCCACCAGGTGCCTTTGGGAGCTTACATGTAGGATGTGAAAGCAATGGCCTTCTGCTGCTGCTGCTGCTCCCGAGCACCTGGTCTGCTAAGGCATTTGCAATCTCAGATCAAGGAAGATCAAGATTGGGAGCCATAGATCGACTTCTCCTCCATAAATCTGTTCAAGCCCTTTTTAAAGCTATCCAGGTTAGTGGCCATCACCACCTCCTGTGGCAGCATATTCAAATACCAATCATGCGTTGCGTGAAGAAATGCTTCCTTTTATTAGTCCTAATTCTCTCCCCCCCCCCCCGCATTTTCAATGAATGCCCCCTGGTTCTAGTATTGTGAGAAAGAGAGAAAATTTTCTCTCTGTCAACATGTTCTACCCCATGCATAATTTTATAGACTTCAATCATATCCCCCCTCAGACGTCTCCTCTCCAAACTAAAGAGTCCCAAACGCTGCAGCCTCTCCTCATAAGGAAGGTGCTCCAGTCCCTCAATCATCCTCGTTGCCCTTCTCAACAAGGAATTTGGGGGTGGGGGGAGAGATGCTATTAAACATGCTGAGAGAAAGATCTGTCAGAGCACTGTCTGATCAGCAAAATCTAAATGACAGTTGCCACATGACACAGCCTCATTCTGGGATTAATCGGAAAGGAACTATGATTGGTCAGTGAACTATATATCAGGCAGCGCTGTGCTTTGCATTGTGAGACACTTGTCTTCGCACTGCCTGGCGAAGCACTTTGTCTGAGAGAGCAACATTTCTGTGAACTGAATAAAGTAGGACTGCTTCGGTGAAGCTAAATTGCTGTGTGCGTCTCAGTTCCTGCTGCGTTCCAGTGTGTGTTGTGCAACTCTGCTATCTGGGGATTGAACCCCACTTCAGTACTACACCCCTCAACAAGTGGCATTGAGGTTAAGAGCAGTGGCGTAGGAGGTTAAGAGCTTGTGTGTCTAATCTGGAGGAACCGGGTTTGATTCCCAGCTCTGCCACCTGAGCTGTGGAGGCTTATCTGGAAAATTCAGATTAGCCTGTACACTCCCACACACGCCAGCTGGGTGACCTTGGGTTAGTCACAGCTTCTCGGAGCTCTCTCAGCTCCACCTACCTCACAGGGTGTTTGTTGTGAGGGGGGAAGGGCAAGGAGATGGTAAGCTCCTTTGAGTCTCCTATAGGAGAGAAAGGGGGGGATATAAATCCAAACTCCTCCTCCTCCTCCTCCTCCTCCTCCTCCTCCTCCTCCTCTTCTTCTTCTTCTTCTTCTTCTTCTTCTTCTTCTTCTTCTTCTTCTTCTTCTTCTTCTTCTTCTTCTTCTTCTTCTTCTTCTTCTTCTTCTTCTTCTTCTTCTTCTTCTTCTTCTTCTTCTTCTTCTTCTTCTTCTTCTTCTTCTTCTTCTTCTTCTTCTTCTTCTTCTTCTTCTTCTCAGTCCATTCTCATTCCATTTCTATTCCATGCCAAGGATTTTAAGTTTCAACTCATGTTTTCAACTGTATTTGCCTTTTATATTCTTGGAACTGTCCAGAGCTGAGAGAAACCTCTCTCTTTTTTTGTAATTTTCTTTCCTTTTCTTTCTTTTTAATAAACTCTTTAAAACTCAGCTGTTAGAAAACATCTGGATAAAGGGCCCTGTTTTCTCAGAACGTTACAAGAAAGAGGGCACCCAGCTCAGGGCAACCCCCCCTTATTCCTTCACAGTACCCCCCCCCTTTTTTTTGTTGATACAGAATACCCCCGGAGGATGGCAACTCTCAGGAGAAGGCCCAAGTTCTGAACAAAACGTACGATTTGCGATGCACAAAGATGAGGACGCCGAAGGGATCATCAGGCAAGTCCATCTCTAAGTCAGCCCTGCCAGGCTCACAGCAAGGAAGCGACATTCAGCTTCACGAGTTGCATGCTGATCCTGATGATAGCACAAAAGGAGACACACGCACAAAAGCGCTGTCGCCAGCAGCAAAGGAGATTATAGATCATATTGCAAGAACTCTGCTTCGGGAGGTTAATGTGGTTTGGTTCCAATTCGCTCAATTCTCTAGCGACTGAGGGAGTCCAGAGGAGCAGGCAACATTTGGAACACTTTTGTGGGGATCGATCGGGGTTGCGGAAGGTGGGCCTTTCAGTTCATTAGATGAAGGAGCTCAAGTGTATGGTTTAGGCCTAGGAGAGCAATCTTGCCGGCCCCCAGATTTTCGAGAGGTCTCGCGTAGCAGGACTTCCTGCTTTCGTGGATGCCAGCTGTGACTTCATTCAGACCTGCCCACCAAAAATACAAACCACTTGAGTGGCAGAGGCTTATTTGGTGAACCAGATGTGTTTGCAAACACCTACATTCTTGCTGGGAGACCTTGGGCTAGTCACAGTTCTCTCAGAACTCTTTCTGACCCACATATCACACAAGGTGTCTGTTGTGGGGAGAGGAAGGGAAAGGAGTTTGGAAGCTACCTTGAGTCTCCTTGGTCGAATCCCCACTTGAAATTTGCATGCAGATCCAAACCTTTTCGTTGTGAAACCGTGTCCTCTTCATTGGAGTTTCTCCCTCCCCACCCCAGCAAGCACACAGCAGACACACCCGGTTGCAGAACTCTTAGCAATCCCCATTACCAGGCAAGCTTGCTTCGCCGGTCTCCCCTGATTGGCTGGCGTGCCCTGATGGGGCGGGACCTTTTCCCACTGCGGAAACGTACATTGTAGGGGCGTGATAAAAAAAAGTGGGTAAAAGTTTAACGTTTGACTGTTTAACTGTGCAAACAGTTAATCGTTACCTGTGTAAACCATTAACAATTCAAAGTTACACGTTTGACTGTTTAATGTTCGCGTCCCCTTCTGCTGGCCAATCGCAAAAGTGGAAACAAAACCAAGGAAAGGCTGCGCGTGCATCGCAGTGCTGATTGGTTGCCCGAATTCTGTGTCACACTCCAGGGCGGGAAACGAGTCAGGGTTTCAGCCCTCACCCCTCCCCTCGGATCAGCTCTGAACCGTGTTAATGGGGTCTGTGCCACTTGCAACCAGGTCCTGCCGGAACGCGGATTAACAGGAAGAACGAGAGCCAGAAACGGTATCTGCCTCACAAGCAATGGGGAGGGCGGCTCTCAAACCTGGTTAGTTTGTGTTCTGAAACCTGGCTAAGATGGTAGTGGGGATTCGACCCTTGCAGGAGTGAAAGGTGGGGTATAAATCCAAACTCTTCTTCTCAATCCACCATAGTAAAGAAATTTGGGGGTTAATGCACCTGTAGCAAGACAGAGAATATCGGCTCACCTGTAATGCATCGACCACAACATCCATGAAAAGTGTGTTATATATTCATAAGAATGAAACTCAACAATATGCAGCAGCGACAACGAAGGAGAGTTTCAAGCTGGACGTTGAAGTACAAAGCGTTCCTCAAGCCAGTATGCAGCCCAGCTTCAAACTTTACTTGAAACAATTGCTATGTGACTTTCTACAAGAATATTCACCTGGCATAACCCCAAGCCTTTGAAGTTGAAGTTTGTATTCAAGGTCGGATTTTATCCAGTTCTGTGGTTTTTTGTTATCATCATTCCAGTGTATGTTGTTTGGAGAACACTGAGCATGCATTTGAAATTGAAATCCATTATAACTTTTCTCACTGAATGCATATTGTTGAGTTTCATATTGATGAATATACAATCATAACACACTTTTCCTGGATGTTGCGATTGAGGCATTACAGCTGAGCCTATATTGAGTGCCAATTTGTGTTGTACAACCTGGGGGTTGGCTACCCTAGATATAAACGAAACCAAATTTCTTGGATTAAAACTGAAAGAAGTCTGTGGATAGAACCCAAATGAAAAAAATGACATTGTTCAAACTCTCGTTTTCTCCCAGATAATTTTGCACCACCTGAGGAGTTAATGCTGTCCTTATTTTCATGTTTTCCGATCTTTAATCGTCTCTCACTTTTTTTACTGTTCAAGAGAGCGGAAAATTTCAGTAGGTTACCAAGGGGGAGAAAGCGCATTTTTCATTAGCTGGCACAAAACAAGAGCACTTGAAGATTTCATGCACAACAAGGATATTTGCCCACTGATTTACTTCTAAGAGGTGCTCAACAGCATGTACTTGTTTGCTATTCTTCTCCAGGAATTGACAAGCCAAACAGCATCTGCCTCGAAAGTAATTAAAAGGCAAGAAATATGGCTGTAAGCATTTGGGGGGATTTCTTCTTCCCCTCTCACATGAAAAGTAGTACATTAAATGTTTGCTTTGGTTTAATCAGCGAAAGACTAACACGGTGATAAAAGTTAAGGTCTCCTTCCTTGCCATTAGCTGTGATTTATCAGGCAGGGAACCTGCCAGCTTTCCGGCATCAATTTCGAGCAGTGACAACCTTCAAGAGTGTTTGAATGTCGCAAACACCACTTAATGGTGTTTTGTTTTCCTGGCGGATTGTTTCTCGAGAGCACTCCTTACCTATAATACAACATGAAGGAGAATGCCCTTGCTTTTCACTGGGCAATAATGATAGGAAAAGTTCAAGGCAGTGGGGAAAATGGAAGACCCAACATGAGATAGATTAACTCAATAAAGGAAGTCATGGCCCTCAGTTTGCAAGATATGAGCAAGGCTGTCAATGAAAGGATGTTTGGGAGGTGATTCACTGGTAGAGTTGCCGTAGAGCAACCTGACAACACATAACACATACAGATAGTTTACCTTCTTTCAGCTTGTTTGGAATCAGAACTCTATAACCATTGGATACTGAAGGTCTCCTCCCCTGAGAAATATAATGTTACCCAAAATGGTAGGGTCTTTCCCTTTTAGGATGGGGAAGGAGGAGGAGGAGGAGGAGGAGGAGGAATTTGAATTTATACCCCCCCTTTCTCTCCTGTAAGGAGATTCAAGGTGGCTTACAAGCTCCTTTCCCTTCCTCTCCCCACAACAGACACCTGGTGAGGTAGGTGGGACTGAGAGGGCTCCAAAGAACTGGGACTAGCCCAAGGTCACCCAGCAGGAATGTAGGAGTGCAGAAACACACCTGGTTCACCAGATAAGCCTCTGCCACTCAGGTGGAGGAGTAGGGAATCAAACCCGGTTCTCCAGATTAGAATCCACCTGCTCTTAACCACTACACCATGCAGGGGACAGACCTTGCATTGCGAGAGAAGGAAACTGAGCCCTCTTCCACCATCATTTATTATGGGGATCTTTCTCCTTAAAAAACCACAGGAGACCAGAAATAAAGTTTAGCAATTTTTTTTTTGGAAAGTAAAATAATAAAATTATGCATCCAAATGGCAAATACATGCACACAGAGAGGCTGGAAGAGACCTAAGATTTCAAAAGAGAAGAAGGATAGATTTGGAATGGAGTACATCGTTGTAGGAAGGGTGATAACTATCTGTCTGGAAGAGGATAATGTCCAAAGAGACAGAGTTCAACACCTGCGCTGAATTCCAAGAAGACGGGTAGAGAAGTGCAACCGAACCAGAGTTTAGTCCAGGAATCTCTGGGCGACTGTCTGTCGTGTGGGCAGCCTAGATAAAGGGAAATTTGGAAATGTTAAGAGAGCTAATCTTCCTAAACAAAGAAGAGTTCTTGTCCCCCAAGAAGAACAAGGCAGTGGATGATGGCTCGATGGGTGAAAGCCAGGGAGCATCTAGCGGTTGCTTAGGTTTTCGATGGAGTGGCTGAAATCAGGGACATAGATATGGCCAAGGTGGATAAAAGCAGGAGTGTGCTTGCTGGGTTAGACCTACTCCTGTTTCAGAGTAATTAATATGATCTCATTACCTCCTTGCACATACTGTAGGACAGGGGTAGGGAACCTGCGGCTCTCCAGATGTTCAGGAACTACAATTCCCATCAGCCTCTGTCAGCATATTGGTGTGGCATGCTGGTGAAGACGATGGGAAACAGACCCTGGTATCCTGAGCTGCAAGTTCTACTGTCAAAGAACTGCTCCTTAATGGGATTAGTTGGGGATGTTTTCATTCTTTGACTGGAGCTGGCAACCAGCAGTTCATCTCCCCCTGCACCACTGTACATTACCTCAGCTCCATGCGCTCTCTCCTCTGGAAGTGGGGGAGCGAATCCTGCATTCAACATCCATTCACTGGACTGTCAATTTGTGATGGGAGCTCCGAGCCCTCTAATTGGGTGGACTCTGGCAGGGGGGAAAGCCAAGATCACCCAAGGGGGAAGAGCTGACCAGAGCACCCAATTAAAACACATTAGCAGCAAAGCCAAGACACTGGTGAGTGGGGAGAGTGAGAAGGGGAAAAGAATGTAGCTCCGGACCAGCAAGCCAAATGAATGCTGCTGGGGATATGTATTTGTGAATATAGTAGGGTTGTGAGCTGCCATGTAGGACTGAAGACCTTCCAGCATTGCAACTGATCTCCAGACTACATCAATTGCTTATTTGTTTGAAACATTTATTTCTGTCTCTCCTGGGTAAAACAGCTCGTTTGGGAGGTGAACTGTATCCCGCCAAGGTCTCTTCTGGTCCCTAAACCCCACTCTCTCAGGTTCCATCCTCAAATCGCCAGACATATCCAAACCATGAGTTAGCAGCCCCACAGGATAGTAAAGTTGCATAGTTGCAGAAGTACGGTATCACTTGCAGTAAATGAACCCTGAACAAATATATTGCAAAATGGCTGACCCCAGCATGGTGGAAAGCACTGTCAAATGAGTCTTGGGCCCTGTGGATTCTGCAGGGCCTGATGGACAGAGCTATCCCACTGTTACTCCGTGGAGCAACTTTGGCTAGCTACCTTACTCCCAGTGAAAGGGTGGGGGGGGGGATGCTAGGAGACAAGAGGCTGAAAATAAATTTTGTTCAAATGAAGAAGGGTTCTGGTAGCAAAAAGGAAGAACTGAACAGACAAAGAAAGTTAGCCTTTTTATACGGAAAAGGCTAGCAAAAAACCAAAAACAAAATGCATCTATATTATATTGTCGAAGGCTTTCACAGCCGATTCAACTGGTTGTGGTGGGTTTTCCGGGCTGTGTGGCCGTGGTCTGGTGGATCTTGTTCCTAACGTTTCACCTGCATCTGTTGGCATCTGCTGGCATCTTCAGAGGTGTATCACGGAGGGAAGTCTGAACACAGTGTGTAACAGACTTCCCTCTGTGATACGCCTCTGAAGATGCAGTCACAGATGCAGGTGAAACATTAGGAACAAGATCCACCAGACCACGGCCACACAGCCCAGAAAACCCACCACAACCAGTTGCATCTATATTAATCACAAAACCATAAATCTTACATATGTCATGGCAAAACTCTACATTTCAATCTAACACTTCCAATTAACCATCTAAAAGTTTCTCTTCCATTCTGGCCATCCCGACCCTATGTAATATATCACTTTAGGGAGTTCTGCTAGATCTCAGTGGCTCTTTGAAGTTCCGGAGCTAATTCCAGAAGTCTTCAGGAAGGTACCCAATTTTCCTGAGCATCTAGGCATTTTCTAAAACACTGTTTGAAGCGGACACTTGTCAGCTTTTAAGGGCATGGAGAACACAGTTTTCTCCATTCATAATCAAGAAGTTATAATAACACAAATTTCATATATGTGTATATTGATCAAACAGCACATGTAATAGCTACTCTCTAAAACCGTTTTAATTCTACTGCATAACCTATTTAAGCAAACTTTTATGTGTTCTGATTGTTAAATGTGACCATTGTGTTAATGGAACATTGTTCCCTTGATCTTTCTTTTATGGCTTCACACGCTTGGTAGGTAACTAGGCTTATCCCTGATACTTCCTACTCCCATGGGAAGCGGGACGTGTCTGTTGCTCTGTGGGGGTAGGAGTCCAGGTGGCTTACACACACACACACACACACACACACACACACACACACACACACACACACACACACACACACACACACACACACACAAAGCCTTTATTGGCATCATACAAGTCTATTAATCTGTACTGTAAGGATCTACCACCCCGCTTCCACTTGGTGATTTCCTTTAATGCGGGGGAAACCGCACATTTAATTGAGCACTTTCTCAAGGCGACATGAAGCATCTCTTTCCTTTTGGTAATGAGCCGCTCTCGGGCCTAATGAGCTGCTGAATATGTTATCTGCCAGATATTATCCCAGCCTCTTTTTTTCCCCTTCAACGTTGCATTTAGAAAGGAACTTGCTAATAAATACCGAGGCTTCAACGGGAGCCATGGGGCTGTGTGTAGAAGTTAGGCATCGGACGCTCTGGCGATTCCTTTCCTTTATTAGCATCGAATGCACTGTGGACCGGCTCAGCATCGCCATGCTTTCGGCTTCCGTTTGTCCGCTTCCCCCAGAGAACCCTAAACCTTTCCAGAAGCTGGCAGAGTACAGCCTGCTTATTTTTCACATTTTGTATAATTTTCACAGCTACAGTCTGTGCCTTTCCCACATGCAAAGCTGTCACTCATTGTTACAAAGAAACACCAGCCACATTTCCAAGAAATTAGGGAGCTGAAACACAGACACGTCAACAGATATTATTTGTAATCGCTAAATGGAACCCCCAGGGTGAGGAGCAGTATACCTTGGGATTGGAATTGAGTAGGGGGGAAGATAATGGAGAAAAGCTATGGCTTTTATGCTCTGCTCAGAAGCTTCCGGAAGGCATGTGGCTATACACAGCTGGAGCTGTCGAAATGACTCATAAGTTTTAAAAAGATGCAATTAGAGTAGTTCAGATGTAGACTGCCAATGCCTGATCTCTTCCATCATCAAGATTTTGAAGGCTTGAAAGGATGTGGCATGAGGGACATCAATTTTCTATGTGCCTGCTCCTCAAGGGAGGATTTTAATAGCCTGTAACATCTGAAGAGGGATAGAAGTTGACACAGTACAGCCCGAGCTTATTGGATCTCAAAAGCTAAGCCCGGCCAGTACTTGGATGGGAGACCACCAAGGAAGACTCTGCAGACCCAGGCAATGACAAACCACCTCTGTTTCTCACTCCTTGGATGTTCCTTGCAGCGTTCGCCATAAGTTGGCTGAGACCTGATGGCACCAACTTACAGAACACGCAAAGACTTTCTTCTTTCGCAGTCCAGTTTAATAGGGATGATTCCTCTGGCAAAGTCTGCAATCACTGAGAATTGATCGTTAGCCCATTGTGTATGGGCCAAAAAACATGGGTGTAGGATGCTATATAGCTCATTGGCGGTGGGAGGGCAACTTCACTCAGGTCCCATCCCCAAAATGCGTCTGAAGAAGAAGAGTTTGGATTTATATCCCCCCTTACTCTCCTGCAGGAGACTCAAAGGGGCTGACAATCTCCTTGCCCTTCCCCCCTCACAACAAACACCCTGTGAGGTGGGTGGGGCTGAGAGAGCTCCGAGAAGCTGTGACTAGCCCAAGGTCACCCAGCTGGCGTGTGTGGGAGTGTACAGGCTAATCTGAATTCCCCAGATAAGCCTCCACAGCTCAGGTGGCAGAGCTGGGAATCAAACCCGGTTCCTCCAGATCAGAGTGCACCTGCTCTTAGCCATTGCTCTTAGCCACTACGCCACTGTCTGCCTCGTTTTATCTCCCCCAACCCAGGAGGAGATAAAACAAGCAATCACTAAACAAGCAATCCTTTTGAAAAATCCCAGGTTGGAGCCACTCCCAAGCGAACAGCCTGACAGGACGCATTTTATTTCCTTCCATTCCACCCCATCCTCCATGATCATGGAGAAGCTGACTGCCGTTGCCCGCCCGTTCCAGGAAGGCCCCTTGCCTTTTTTGAATGTGTGGCTTGAAGCTGCATAGCTACACTGGCACAGCCAGTCATATCGTGGGACGTAGGTATGGCTGTGGGAGTTAATTCAGCCTGCCTGCAGAGCTATGCATGTGTTGCAGGACAATTTAAAAAGAGAGAGAAGAGTCTCCGTGCAGAGGCGCAACAGCAACCCGGATTGTTTCCGTGGGCTCCAATCGCTGCCTGCACAGAATGCATGTGTAGGGGGAAATGGATTATTTTGTCATGATGGCAACCCATTAAAAATTTGCTGCATGGAAGAATGGGAGGGAAAGGCAGATCTGGAAATGTGTTCTGCCTTTCATTCCCAGTGGAATGGGGACACTTTCTTCTACCTTCTTATAACGTGGAAGGGAGGAGGTGAGGAGTACAAATCTCGTCAGATCTCGGAAGCTAAGCAGGGTTGGTCCTGGTTAGTATTAGTATTTGGATGGGAGACCACGCAGCAACCCAAGGGTTGCTGGCAATGGAAAACCAACTCTTGTCCTGGAAACCTTGCAGGCTTGCTGTAAGTTGCCTTTGATTTGAGGGCAAAAAGGGGGAGAAGGGAAGCCGTGGCTGGGTGGGGGGTCTTAAACTGAAACTAATGAAAACAGCTACCAAATGAATGAACTAATTTGAACATATGTTGTTACCTTCACAGTGCAATTCTAAACAGAGTGACACCTTTCAAATCTACCCCTTGGAAAGTCCAGTAGCTCCTTTCAAGAGCTTTGAGTCTTGAAAGCTTATTCCCTGAAAATCTCTTCTGTCTCTAAAGTGCTACCGGACTGAAGTAGTAGTAGAAGAAGTAGAAGTAGTAGAAGTAGTAGTAGCAGAAAACCCTTCTAGTAGTAGTAGTAGTAGTAGTAGTAGTAGTAGTAGTAGTAGTAGTAGATGTAGAAGTAGAAGTAGAAGTAGTAGAAGAAGAAGGGTAGAAGAAGTATTTATTTTATTTTATTTATTGTTTGGACTTTTATACCGCCCCATCCCCAAAGGGCTCTGGGCGGTGTACAGTATAAAATATCAATATAAATAAATGGCTAAAACCTTTAAAACAGCGATAACAATAGTAATAACAATAATAGAGGCGTCCGGCCAACCCCATTTTTAAAATTCTCCCCAGAGGAGGAGGAGGAGTCCCAGGATGATAGGCCCAGATGTAAGGAGCCAACTAGGGGGCACCATTTCAGCAGCTGGTCCCTCCAAAAGTAGTAGTAGAAGAAGAGTTTGGAGTTATACCATGCTTTTCTCAACTACAAGGAGTCTCAAAGGAGCTTTCAGAAACCTTTCCCTTCCTCTCCCCACAACAGACACCTTGTGAGGTAGGTGAGAGCTGAGAGAGTTCAGAGAGAACTGTTGCTAGTCCCAAATCCCTCAGCAGGCTCCATGTGGAGGAGCGGGGAAACAAATCCGGTTCACCAGATTAGAGTCCATTGTTCTGAGCTATTGCGCCATGCCAGCTCTGCAAACCAGATCTTTTGCAGATCAAAATGGCTGGCCCCCTCTACGGAGCATTTTCGTAAAGCCATAGCAGACAGATCAACACAGTTGCAATTCAGAGGTGAATTGAAGAGACCTGGTATTCTGTTGATATGTTATAGATTGTGTTACTGACAGTGAAATGGTATAAGCCCCGTGGTTCAGGAGAAACTGATTTGTAGGTGTTTTTAATCACATCCCACGCTCCGGGATGACAGAGCCAGCGGCATTTCAGCGATAATAAAACCAACAGAGGAAAATGACTCATGAAACATTCACCCAAGTCCACCTGCTGTGAACATCTGAGGAATCCCATCTACCTAAGCATTATCGTCTCATCTTTAAAACCACACGCACTGGTTGTACAAAGCGGATCTACAATATTTACTGAGCGATTTCCACCCCTGCTAAGAGAATTCATTCTTTGCCTCTAGGAACAAAAGAAAACATCTCATCAAAATGTTAAATATTTAAGTTTCTGAAAGCCAGAATGAGAAGAACAATCGGGATCTTCCCTGGGCACCTTCCTATGACAGGTTTGCACTTTCAGGCGCTCTTTTTCAGGTATATTCTTTCAAGTGATGCTCAGTGGAGACTGTCAAATGAGTCCTACAAAAATAATCCCTCCTTGCTTTCCATGGCAGCATTGGAGCCTTCTCTGCAGCATTCAAAAGGTCTGTAAAACTCCATCTTCCGTGGACATTTGCCAACCTGTTCCCTCTGTTGTTTCTGAAGCTGTGAACATCTGAGCTCCTTGATCTGTCTTGCCGAGCAAAAGATGGATTCAAACAAAGCTCTATATCTGCATTTAATATCTAGAATTCCCCATGCCACATGGAACTTAAACCTAATTCATCGGCCACCGCTGCATCATTCAAGATCCAGAGAGAGGAACCATGCACATTTCCTGGTTGTACTTTTTATTCTTGTGGTTCTCCTGGAGCTCCGATAGAGCTGTCCTGGTGGCGTTAACAAAACCCTTTATAACAGGAGAAGAAGAAGAAGAAGAAGAGGAGGAGGAGGAGGAGGAGGAGGAGGAGAAGAAGAAGAAGAGGAGGAGGAGGAGGAGGAGGAGGAGGAGTTTGGATTTATATCCCCCCTTTCTCTCCTGCAGGAGACTCAAAGGGGCTAACAATCTCCTTGCCCTTCCCCCCTCACAACAAACACCCTGTGAGGTAGGTGGGGCTGAGAGAGCTCTGAGAAGCTGTGACTAGCCCAAGGTCACCCAGCTGGCATATGTGGGAGCGTATAGGCTAATCTGAATTCCCTAGATAAGCCTCCACAGCTCAGGTGGCAGAGCTGGGAATCAAACCCTGTTCCTCCAGATTAGATACATGAGCTCTTAACCTCCTACGCCACTGCTGAGGTATTGAACCTGGGTCCTTCTGTCTACCTGTTCATAGATTTGTGCATAGAGTGCATTCTGTTTCCTTGATGACAGAGGCAAACTAAATAGGCTATTTCCTCACAGATAGCCAAAAACATTAGCAAAACATTCTTTGTCTCCCTTGTTTGTCTGCACTCATCCCCTCGAAATGATTCCTGGCTGCCATTTTGTGATTGTTCCATTTTTTTATTTAAAAAATCCCTGTGAATTCAATGCTACATTTCTTCAAAGTCTGGTGCTGCCATTCTTATAGGTTGTGTGCGTAAGACTTTGAAGCCTTGCCCCCAGCCCCATAAAATAATGTGTCATTTACAAGGCAGGTGAGGAGGAAATCTGTGGAGAAAATCTGTGGACTGCAGAGTGACATGGGGGACACAGCAATGGAAAACACTATCACAAAAGAATCACTGAAGTGAAACCATGTTCAAAAAAGAATCACCAAAGAAGAGGATTTGTTTAAAACGTTTTGAGGCTGAAAATAAAAATGTTTTTTTTTTTGGGGGGGGGGAACTATGCATAACTCCATGGAAGAAACACTTTATTTCCTTCCTCAAAACATTTTATTTTGGCTGTGCAGAAAGGTGAAGGGCAACGGGGTATATTTAGAATATATAATCCTGTCAAGCAGAGAAACGAGCAGAAATGTGGATTGTGCGGCACGTTAAATAAGGATAGTTATCTCTCAAAAGACCAGCTGTTTTTACCTCAGAAGTTCATAAACATGAGGAGAACTTTACTTTAACTGAGAGAGAAAACATATACAGTAAATCACACACGCATATAGTTACATACACGGCTCATAGTTTGTTAACAGTTTGGTTGCAATACAATATTTTTGTCAGAGCACTTTTTTACATAGCACTTGGTTTACAAAGCACAGAGAACATCTTTTCACGGTTAGGCAATCAGTGAGGGAACAGAACACTACCAACGGTTTTCAACTGTCACCTTTAGAATGTTCGTGCAGCTTCCCAGGATTCCCTGCTGCTTGTTTTGCCTCTGCATGCAAACAAGGCTGAATATTCCAACAAAAGGGTCATAAGATGTCTGGCTGTCATGTGGACAAATACTTAATTAGCAGAGTTAATGCAATAATGAGGCAGAGGCCAGTTGCTTTACTGAAATAAAGTTTACTTACTACAGGGAAGGGAAACTTGGAAGAAAAACAATAAACATATTTCTTACTAGCTAGCACCAACAGCCAGCTTGCTGCTTAGACTATTATATGGCTACTAAGCTATGGATAGACTGAACTGACCACGTGCAGAGTGCAACACAAAGAACATATCTCTAAAGCTTTTGTGCAGACCTGCATGTAGCCCACCCAACCAATAGGTATCAATTACCTGGTCACTGACTTCGGACCTCACTAACTAATTAGCATGCAACAATTAACTCCTTCATTGCTGGATTGTGTGACTGGCACTTGCCAAATCCCATCGATGGCTAAATCCTGGACCTTATATATTTAATTTCTTATATTGGTGTGTGGGTGTGGGTGTGTGATGTGCGTGTGTATAATGTTGTCAAGTTGCTTTCAAGGCAAAAAGAAGCAGAGGTGATGGTGACAACCCCCCCCAATCAATCAATCAATCAATCAATCAATCAATCAATCAATCAATCAACTGAGTTCTGCCTGCGCTGCCTGCCGACCACTAACTGGCTTCGTGGTCCCTCGCGCGCTGACCATGAAGCACCGTCGGAAGGACAGAGAGGTTTGTTGCCAGTCCATCACTGCCCCCACCCCTGCGTGCGGCATCAGGAAGCCTTTGATCTCCCCAGCCCATGGTTCCCCTCCCCAACAAGTGGTTTCACCGGTTCCTTTCTATGAGAATTGCGCCTCGGCTGCTGGCTCTGCCATGAAACACTCATGGAGAGGCAGCAAGAGGCGCGGTGCAGGAGAGGCAGCCTCACCAGGTGTGCAGGCAGGAAACAGGGCAGCAAGAGTGGCCGCGAGCCGAGAACTCTGCCCCTCAACTGTGTGTGCCAAACAAAGGCAGAGTTTGGCTACTTCCGCTGCAAAGAGGGAGGAAAATCCCCTCGTTTTTAGAGCCACGTCTCTCCCAATCTTGAAAGCGTTGCTTCTCAGCAGGTTTCCTCGTTTTTTTTCCCTGTGCACTCAGCTAAACTTCGGCGTTTCTTGCTTACCTGGACACAGAAGGAGGGTGCTGTGGGCAGCGGAGGCAACCAACGGTGAGATTTCCCAGCACCTCCCAGGTCCGGGAGGTATGCAGAAAGCGCGGATTTTAGCTGAGTGCATTGCAGGAAAAAAAGCGAAACCACCGAAGCAACGTTTCAAGATTGGGAGAGCGGTTTAAAACTTTGCTGGCTCTGCAGAAAGCGAGGGGATTTCCTCCCTCTTTTGCAAAGGCGAGCTGCAAAAAGCCTGGGGTTGGAAGTGAACAAGCGGTCGTTCAAGCCCATCGTTCCCCCCTCGCGAGCTTATCCCTCCAACCCCAAGGCTTCTGGTTTGCAGCTCGCCTTTGCAAAGAGGGAGGAAAAATCCCCTCGTTTTAGAGCCAGGGAAGCTTTCAAACTGTCCCTCCCAATCTTGAAACAACGCGTTGCTTCCTTCAGGTTTCCTCGGAAAGGGCTTCGGCGTGGTCAGCCTTGCTGCCTCTCCCTGAGTAGCACCCATCTGCCCACGAGGAAGAGGAACTCCCCAGCCCCTCAGCCTCTGCTGGACTTCCCCCACCCCGGCCTCAATTCAGAATTAACACGCCAGCCAACTGGAGGAGGGTAAAAGCATCTTCCCTTCTTACCCCCCCTGCAGCTCCCTGCTCCGCGTTCTCAAGCAGTCCTGACACCCCCACCCTTATAACCCACGAGGCAGAAATCCACAGGCCACCTCTCTCCCCATCGCCTCGAATAGTCTTGGCACAATCCCCTCAACTCCTCCTCGAGTGCGCACATTATTCCGTAGCTACTTTTTTTTTCCCACCTCCCAGGTCCTGTGTTTTACCAATGACTAAATATCCCCCCCCCTCCTTTTCATGCGGCCAGGGCTTATGGTAGATATGTTACTGCTTTTCAACACCACATATAGCTTCATTCCCCCTTGCTCATTCCCCAGACCCCTTACTCTGTTCTTGCAGACAATTACCTGATCAATCATTTCCTTTTGTCTGTACACCTGTGATACTCAAGATTGTTCCCTCTGTGTGGATTAAGGCCCTATTGCGTCACCCTGATGTAGCCAATGCCATGGTTAAGGAAAGGGAGCCCCCCCCCCACTTTCTGGGCATGTCAGTGTGGGATTACAATCTGCATGAATGACTGTGTCTGGAAACAAGATTTAACAGACATGGTCCTCTCTAAGTTAGATCTCAGAAGCTAAGCAGGGTTAGCTCCTCATTAGTAAATTTCTTGGATGGAACTCTGTTAAAGGAAATCCAGGGTCATTGGGCAGGAGGCAGGCAATGGCAAACCACCTTTGAACATCTCTTGTTTTGAAAAGCCAACAGTGTCGCTACATAAATTGGCCATGACTCTAGTAGCACTTTCCACTACCACCACACTGGAAACACAGGTGTATGGAATTGCTATAGGATGGCAGAGTGCAGGATTTGATTTTGAGTAATGTGTGTCAGGGATCTGCCAAAATGGTTCATGTTCCTTGAATAGATGCGCTGGGGGGGAGTCCAGCATAAACTCTGCCTGAGATCCTTGTATTTGAGACTAAAAGGGCTGCTCAAGACAAAAAAGTCTAGATAAGTGCTCAAGACCTTGCTGGATTTAATCCTTTGCTGTTGAAATAAGATGTATTCTCATGAGGGGACTGCTGTTTGGAGTGCGCTAGTTTAGTGTAACTAAACATAAATGTAATCAACTAAACATAAATGTAGTTCTTTGGAGAGAAAGATTCAGGTTGATTTATCTCAAGCAAGCTTCAAGTCTCCCTGCAATGTGAAAGGGAAAAAGTCATTCTTATTCAGGGAGAATTTGGTAAAAGTGCATCTTTCCAGAGAGGTTTGTTCCTTTTAAGCATATGAGAGCGAAAACAGGCATTCCCTGCCTTTTGCAGCGAAGGCCAACGAGGGGGTGGGGTGGGATCTCTTTATATTATTCAATTATTCTTAAAACTAAATTCCGTAATAAAGAGGATGTAAAATCTTAGCTAAGGTATAAGTAGACTTAAAACTAATTTCTTAACTGATGTGTTCACATAACTTCAGAACTTTTTTCTTGTGCAAGGAAAGGGCTACCATTGACATCTTATTTTTACAAAACAAAATTTCTTTTGTATTGTCAAAGGCTTCCCTGGCTAGGTTCAACTGGTTGTTGTATGGGGTTTCCAGGCTGTGTGGCTGTGGTCTGGTAGGATCTTGTTCCCTAACGTTCCACTCACAGCATCTGTGGCTGGCATCTTCAGAGAGAGAGAAGTGTGTTACACACTGCCTGTGCAATATTGTGATTTCCCATGATTTTTACCTTGTCTCTACTGTTAGTTTTGGGTTTGAAATTTCTCCCAGTTTGTCCCCCCACCCCTGCTTTGTGGCTAGGCTGTTACTTGCTAACTTGCTTTGGTTCTACTTTTAAGTTTGTTGTCTTGGCACTTAAAGAAAAGAAACAACCTTTTCTTTAGAAGTGGTTTGTTTTCCTGTAGTTCTTGCTGTGCCCTAAGTTCTGGGCAAACCTTGTGGGTCTCCCAGCTTCAGTTTTGGGGGGGGGGGACTTGTGAACTCTGCTATTAGGTCGTAGTGCTGTGTGGATTTGGTAGGAGAGTCAGGGGCTTGCAAATGTGCCCCCCCCTTGGATGTCCATAGTTCATTAGGTGTTGTAGAGTGGCTTCATTTTAAAAAAGGGAGGTGTGTGGAAGGCAGTAGGGAAGGGTGTGTATTGCCTCTCTGTTCTTCTGGAGAAAAAATGCTGCTATTCTCTATTTGGAAGCAGTAGAGAGGTGGTAAGGATTGGGGTGAGGCTTGCTGTTATGCCAAGCTGTCCCTGTGGTAGAGATTTCAATGGCATGGTGCTCTGCTGGGGTCTTGCTCTGGGTAGGGGGCACCAAATTTACCTCTAGGGCTGCTGCTGAGTGTCCTGACAGAAACCAGTCAACTTGGCTGAAGTTTGCTTTGGAGGAACAAATGCTATGCGGCACCCAGTTAAAGGTGAAGCTACTGCCCACAGAATGAGTGCTTGAACATTCAAACTTCAGCAAAGCTGGCTGGTTCTATCTCTACAAATGGAATAGTTCCTGAACTGGAGCTTCTTAGATAATCTGGGGTGCCTTCTTAGTGTCATATATAGATGAGTTTCTTACCTTATAGGCTTTTAAACATATTTCAGATGAAAAAGCAGTTATTCAGGAGTTGTTATTCTAAGACTATGTTTTTCTAAATTTAAGTTATTTTCAGGTTAAGACTGAGTTCATGTCAGTTAGTGCAGCCTGACAGTATTAAAATTCAATGTATGTACGCTACTGTGGGAAAGCATGACTTGAAATTTGACCCTGTCTCTCCCTCCTCTTCCCTCCTCCTCCCAACACTGTGCTGTGTTTCCAATGCTGGGGTCAATTGGGGTGCTGATGATAGAACACCGTAAACGTTTGCCATACAGCAGTGGATAAAACATCTTTGAAAGCATTTTTAAGAAAAATTGGCTAAAGGTTTGATTGCTGCTGGGTGGGATGGACTATTGCTGCATTGAGGCATGGTCTATAATGTGATGGTGATGAGAAATGACCGGGTGCAAAAGAATCGTGTTTGGTCATAATATGGGGTCATGACCAAACTCAAAAGTTTTGTCCCGGGCTACGGATTTGCCTAGATGCATGTCCCCTCTGCTACTAAGCTTATGGATAGACTGAACCCGACCACGGCAGAGTGCAACACGAAAGAACATATCTCTAGCTTTGTGGCGAGGTGCATGTAGCCCCACTCCAACCAATAGGTATTATCAATTACCTGGTCACTGACTTCGGACCTCACTAACTAATTAGCATGCAACAATTAACTCCTTCATTGCTGGATTGTGTGACTGGCACTTGCCAAATCCCATCAATGGCTAAATCCTGGACCTTATATATTTAATTTCTTATATTGGTGTGTGGGTGTGGGTGTGTGATGTGCGTGTGTATAATGTTGTCAAGTTGCTTTCAAGGCAAAAAGAAGCAGAGGTGATGGTGACAACCCCCCCAATCAATCAATCAATCAATCAATCAATCAATCAATCAATCAATCAATCAATCAGTCAGTCAGTCAGTCAGTCAGTCAGTCAGTCAGTCAGTCAGTCCCCTTTTTGTCATTTAAACACCATTGGTATGTTACGCTCCATTTACATGCAGTCAATGCAGTCATTAAAACATTACAAAAATTTAAGGGGGGAACTGGGCTCGAGGAAAGAGGAAATAGCTTGAAAGCTCCTTTTTACAGGCTTTTTGTAGTCTTTTCCTTTACAGAGTGATGGGTTTTAAAAAGCCATTTATTTATACTGTCACTTTTGAGTGCTGTCATAGCACATTTCAGATCTTGTAATTTTCACTGTTCCTTTTTTTAGATTTTTATGGTCGCTTTCTTACGACACTGCTGCTGCGTTTAATGGTTATGGATTCCAATTCTCTCTTTTATGTTTCTGTTGGAAAGGAACATTGGATAAAGAATGTATGAAGGGGAAATACAAATAGGGAGGTGATTGGGGGGAATGGAGTTTCAGGCCTGGGATCCAAACACTAAAGTAAAGACTAGGGAGGTGCAATAGAGGCTCATGATCACGTATTCAATTGCATTTCTTAACCTTCTCTCAATGGATGAAATTAATTAAAAACTGTTGGTATAATTTTCGTCCTCATTTAATATCCCCCTGATAGCCTTGCAAATTCATATTGCCTATAAAAGCTTTTCTTAATTAACAAATTCAGATTTTATTAGGTTTTTTTTTTGAAAAAAACAACAACAGCAATCCAAACACAGAGTCAGTGGGCTTAGAAAAGTGTATCTCTGCTTTGGATTGATTGGTTGATTTTACTTTTATTTCTCTCCCACCTTTCTCCCCAATAGGGACTGAAAGCAGCTTACATTCTTCTCTCTTCCATTTTAGTCTCACAACACCCTTGTGAAGTAGATTAGGCTGAGTGTGACTGACACCAGGTCACCCTGTGAGCTTCCTTCACAGTGGGGATTCAAACCTGGGTTTCACAGACCCTAGGTCTTTTCTGTATAAGGAGTGCAGAAACACATCTGGTCTACCAGATAAGCCTTTTCTGTATAAGTCACTTAGGCCGTTTCCGCACGCGGCCTTCCAAGTACCCGCTTTACCGGCAAAAGAATTCTGCTCGGCAGGGGTGGAAGGCCATTCATACGCTAAGCGTGCTTGAGGCGGCCTCCAGGAGAGGAGCGGCGGGATCGACAGGCTGACTCGCGCATGGAGCCGCCTCACCCCCACTCTCTTTCCTTCACTCATTTGTTCCGTCGTGGCCTGCGCTGGCCTCCGAGAGCCCCGGCCACAGCTGCCCTCCAACCTCCAGGGGTCGGAGGACAGTGAGGGAGGGGCTTCGGAGGCCAGCAGGCCGACGACGGGGACAAGGTGAGTGGGAAAGGGAAACAGCGTGTTCCCGGCGGTGCTGTTCGCACCGCACCGCCGGGAAGACGCTGTTCCCTCAAAAACAACCCTTTAAAGGGTTGTTTTTTAAGGGCAGCCAGGTCGGCGCTGCTGCGTTTCAGCAGCACCGCCTGTGTGAACGGCGGCCTGGGGGCGGCGTTTTTACCACCCCCAGGCCACTGTTTTTGGCCCATGCGGAAACGGCCTTAGAATGTTTCCGGAATGTTCTTAACTCCCCCCTTTACCATGATCAGTCGCGTAGCTGCAATGGGGCAGGGGGCATTGGGATCGGGGGGGGGGCAGAAAATCACCCCCACACCCCTCCCCAGTACACCACAGTCATCCAACCACTATTAATTCCACATGATGATACTGACACTCTTTAGCTTGTACGCAACCAACAGAAATCTTGAAAATGGGTCTACGAGCCGAATGGGATTTGCTTGCTCCGCTGCCTCTGTCTTCTGTTGCAGGTATTGAAGCCTAGGGGGTGTGACCAGAAGGACCTTCTGACAGGAGCCAATGGGGTTATAGTTCTGATCCAACCACAAGGGCCAGATCCAATACTTTCCCATCAGCCATTACAAAGGGTCGTTACTTATCCATCCCTCTCCAGGATCGGGTTTGTCCACACTGTAAAAACCAAGTGGAGACTCTTGCTCACATTATTCTTGACTGTCTGAGATATGTGGGCATTTGGAATTTCTTTCCCAGGCTGGCCCTAGACAAATCTGAACGAGACTCTGACCGTTCTGTTGTGGAGCTTCTGTTAAACAATACAGATATCATGCTCTTGGAAAAAGTAGCAAAAAATTTCTTTTGCAAGTGACAGAACTTTCTAAGTAATGTATACTGCTATATACAGTCTTCCTGTCTGCGTTTTGAATGTATGTAACCCCTGGTGTCAGAATGGGATGACCCAGAAAGGGGTGGAGTCTGAAAAGAAGCAAAATGCTGCAGAACTCATGAGGTTGGAGGAAGCAAGGCTACCAGGCTGGGACCTTGATTGATTTTATTAAGCCCGTAACACCTTGTTTAAGGGTTTTTGTGTATGTAAATGGTGAGAGTTTTCTGGGAACCTTCATCATCTTGAATCCCGTTCACCAAGCCTCTGAAGTCTTCAAAACCAACCACCAGCAAAGAAGAATTGGACTTGACAATATCAGTAGACTGTAAATATAAGGACTTGAAAATGCAAACTTAACAGGACTGTAAAGTGTAAATGTCAAATGTTAAATGTTTTAAAAGTGTTATTTGTTAAGAGAAGTAAACTGTTTTGTTTAAATTTGGTTCTTTGCAACTCCTTCCAAGTACTGCCCCACAGAACCCACAGAAAGAGGTTACAAATACTCCTGATTTGTTCTTCATAAATGTCTGGTAACGCTCTAGAGCCTATTTTAAATGCCTAATAAAGGTTGTTGTTGTTGTTGTTGGGTTATGGTTCTTACGTCTTAGCCCCAGGGGTGGATCCATGGCCAACCCAGGATATCAGAGAGGAATGGCACACTTTACTTGTCTAAATTATATTTTTGTATTTCTTTGAAAGTTGCTCAGGGAGAAAGGCAAAGCAGAAATACTTAAACAAGATGGGTAGTTTCTCTTGGTTGACCCACCAAGGCTTTGGTTAATAGATCAAAATGAGCAATCAGAAACCGAACAGCGTTCACGCTGCCAAAATCACAAGACATTCAGGCTGCTGTGTTAAGCGAGACATTTTGCAATCGGCTTATAGACGCAGGTTTGAGAAACCGCTTCAAGCAATGTTTATTTAATGCCAAGTATGTTTAAGTGATGTTTACCTCAGCTGTGTTCCATCAGACGTGACTAAATGTTTCTGGAAATATCATGGAAATGCCTAGATATTTCTATCTATTGGCTATAATCCAGATCCAATCACTCACAGTGAGGAGGCAGCTGTGATTGGCAAATGCAGTCTTGCAAACCTCACAGTGTAATTAGAAAGGTACGGTCGTGTGTCCTTTGCAAGGCAAATGAGGGTCTAACTGGATATCTTGCATTCAAAACCATATCCTGCTATTCAACTGCATGCAGTCTGTACATGATATTTCCAGCTCATCGTGGGGTGGAGGATATGGGACAAGGGTGTTAATAGCTGGTCCCGATAGAATAGCATATCACTACCAGTTCCCACAGCCCTTTGCATGAAGGGTATATGACGTATGTATTGTCAAAGGTTTTCACGGTCAGAATCAACTGCCTGTTGTGAGTTTTCCAGGCTGTCTATTAACAGTCCATTAGTTTTCGCTCCTAATTTTTCAGCGGCATGTATGGCTGGCAAATGCATATCACGCGATGTGCCTCTGAAGATGCCAGCCATAGATGCAGGAAAAATGTTAGGAGCAAAAACTACCAGACCACAGGCATGCAACCTGGAAAACCTACAGCAGCCAGGTAGAAGAAGAAGAAGAAGAAAAAGAAGAAGAAGAAGAAGAAGAAGAAGAAGAAAAGGAGGAGGAGGAGGAGTTTGGATTCATATCCCACCTTTCTCTCCTGCAAGAAGAATCAAGGTGGCTTACAAGCTCCTTTCCCTTCCTCTCCCCACAACAGACACCTTGTGCAGCAGGTGGGACTGAGAGAGTTCTGAGAGAACTGTGACTAGCCCAAGGTCACCCAGCAGGAATGTAGGAGTGTGGAAACACATCTGGTTCACCAGATAAGCCTCCACCACTCAGGTGGAGGAGTGGGGAATCAAACCTGGGTCTCGAGATTATAATTCACCTGCTCTTAACCACTTCACCACACTTGCATATCCATCTACTGTGAAACAGCATTTCAATATGTACCTAAAACGGCATTTCAATATGTATCTAAATCCCCTGCCCAACCCAGCTGTTCATCTCACAGCTAGCAAAGGGAGTTTTGATTCTCAAAAGCTCACACCCCAAAAATTTCATTGGCCCCTGTGGCTGGACTTGAATCCAGTTCTTGTACTGCTGATATAGCTACCTTCTGAATCCATCCAAATGAAGGTGAACCTTGTGATCAGGAGACCACTTGTGCTTTGTTGGAGACTGATTGCATACAGAACATCGAAGAGAAGAGTCCAATAACTTTAACTGCAGCTGGATGAATTTGCTCAGATATCTTTACTGTGATGTGCCCTCGAACATAACAGATGGCGTCAGTAGAATACCCGTTTAATGACAGAGCAATTAGCTCGGGCAAAAATACAATGCAAATCAAAGAAAGATTGAAAATGAGATCTGCATTATAACAGCGAGGGGCAGAAAGGGATCGGATTGGAGCATTTCATTGTGGAACTGACTCGCGCACAATCTCTGAAGTCCGATAAACCAGTTGACTGGGGATATGGGATCAGATTAAGAGCGTTTTCCCACTTACCTTCTGCTGCGTTCTACTGTAGCCAAGTAGCGCGGGGTCCCCCGGCACTCCCCACTACAGGGGTGGCGACAACGCAGCCGCCCCGACGCTGCCGCTGTCGCGCCCCCTCAGCGCGCGTCATTCCTGGTGCTCTTCAAAACGGCGCCTTTTGATGACCCCACGCAGAGTGCAGGGTTGTGGGGAGGCCCGGGCGTGCTCCAGAAATGACGCGTGCTGAGAGTAGCGCGCGGCATAGGGGGCTCATGGTAAGTGGGGAAACCAGAACCAGATTAGGGTGGGGGGTGGAGTTTGGTTGCCAAACTCCTGGAGATTTGGGGGTAGAGCCTGGGAAAGACAGGGACCTCAATGGGGGATTAGTTCTATCAAACCCACCCTTTAAAGGGTCCATTTTCTTCAGGGGATCTGATCTCTGTAGTCTGGTGATGAATGTCCCATAGGAGAGGTTTAGACATGAATTTATCAACAATTTATCTGCCGAGTTGTAAAGGCTTATCTAATGAACTAAATTAGCCTGTTCACTCCAACACATGCCTGCTGGGTGACCTTGGGCGAGTTACAGCTCTTCGGAGCTCTCTCAGCCCCATTCACCTCACAGGGTGTTTGTTGGGGCCGGGGGAAGGGAAAGGAGATTGTAAGCCCCTTTGAGTCTTCTTACAGGAGAGAAGGGGGAAGGGTATAAATCCATACTCTTCTTCACTTCGATCCCCTCCTAGGCTGCTTCATCTATCCCAAGGGCAATGCCATAATTTTAAACAGACAGCCCTTGACTTAGGTGCTGTGTGGTTTCCGGGCTGTATGGCCATGTTCTAGCAGCATTCTCTTCTCACGTTTCGCCTGCATCTGTGGCTGGCATCTTCAGAGGATCTGAAGATGCCAGCCACAGATGCAGGCGAAACGTCAGGAGAGAATGCTGCTAGAACATGGCCATACAGCCCGGAAACCACACAGCACCCAAGTGATTCCAGCCGTGAAAGCCTTCGACAGCCCTTGACTTACTTTTGATGGGATGAATGCAAATTTGGGGTCGGATCCTCCCAATGTTTAGGAGGGCCTTACCGCACAAGCCTTTTAAAATGTTTTGAGGCAGGAGATAAAATGTTTCCTCCATGGAGTCCTGCACGGTTTTCCCTCCCAAACGTTTTGTTTTCAGCCTCAAAACGTTTTAAATGAATCCCGTTTTAAAACGATTCTCTGGCTGAAACGTTTTGAAAATGTCTTCAGTTGCTGTGCGATCTACTGACTGTGTTTCCCTTGCTTCTCCGCTTCCCTGAATTTCCTCCTCGGCGGCATTATCTGAGCCCATTCAATTCCCCTTCGCCTGTTTATTTACAGCATTTCTCTGTTCTTTTATTTTAGGATGGTCAGTCTTTGACACATTGAGTGTAGGAGGAAATATAGAATGCGGCATGAGGCTGTAAAGCATCGAATCACTGATTCAACACAGAAATTAGAAAAAGGGGAAAAATCACATAATGGGGGCCAGGAATCATTTCAAAGGTATGAGTGAGGATATATGTCGTTGTAAAAGAGAGTGAAAAACATTTTAGGGGTTTTGTGCGGAAAGGGGCTAAGTGTGGTTATATTGGATACATGCATGACTCTGAGCACGTAAAACTGTCTTATTCCTGCTAGAATATTTGGCATCTCTTATGTTTAAATTATTGCAGGAGCAACATAGTTGCACCATTTGGTTACTGTCTGCTAATGCAGGGCAGCTGGGCAGTTAACTCGTAGATTGAGGTTGACCTTTAATGCTGTATATTATGGTGTAGCTTCCATGCTCCTTACCTCTCCCTATCTCTCCTCCTCTCCCTTTTACTCCTTGTCCTTACGTTGCCTGATTGTATGCTGTGTTTCCTCTGCAAAGGAACTGGGTAGTTTCAGTTCTTCTATCAATTCCAAGACAGCGAATTGAACTTTTACGGTCAGTGCCAGGTCATCTGCATGGCAGCTGTTTTCCAAGATCAGCCAAAGATCTTTCACATGACCATTCATTCATTCATTCATTCATTCATTCATTCATTCATTCATTCATTCATTCATTCATTCATTCATTCATTCATTCATTCATTCATTCATTATTGAATTTTTATACCGCAATTACAAGATCCTTTTAACTGGAGATGCCGGGAATTGAACCTGGGACTCTTGGCAACCAAAACAGAGGTTCGACCACTGAGCCACAGCCCTTCCCACATTCTTTTCTTTAATATGAGGGGATGAAGCCACCGTTATTTGACTCATAAAACACTAGCACAGAAAAAAACAACAGGAAACCCCCTCAGTAACAAGGTTTTAATAAATAGCTTTACTTCTAATTCCTATATACAGTTATTTTTACAGTAAAACCCAGGCAAGAGAGAGCAGAAATGCCGAACGAGGCAGACCTCGAGCAGGAATGGTCTGTTACAGTCAAATGCACATGGTCGTGCAACCTCTGTCAAGCGGAACTCCTTGAAACCAGATCCTGCTCTTGCCTTGAAACAAATGGAAAGCCAACATTCATTTTCAGCCACCACAGTGGCGTATCTGCAATGGGAACAGCGGGGGTCAAATGACCCTGGGCGCAATGGGGGTGCTAAATCCCCCCGTGACCCCTCACCTTCCCTCACTGACCCAACTAGGAAGCAGGCTGGCTCCTGTCAGACTCGTGCCAGAGTCACCCCCTGATCCCCCCCACCCCATCCTCCATACAGGCCACCTCCTGCCCTCTCAAGGTCCTCGGATGGGCGCAGTGCCCATCCAAGGGCCTGGGGAGGCCAGGGGGTGGGGTGAGGTGACTCCAATGGATGCCATGGCAGCAAGCCGGCCCAGGAGCCGGCCCGCCACTGCAGTGCCTGCTCAAGCCATCCCCACACCCAAGTGCCACCCCCAAAAGTGGGGGGAGGGCATGCGGGGGCGTGGGGCACGGGGTTGCCCGGGGCAGGTGTTGTCCCCGGGCGCCATTTTCCCCGACACACCTCTGAGCCGCCACCACGTCTAATGATAAGTTAGGCCTGTTCCAGTGGGGCGATGCTCGTCGGTGTCCCAAGTGACCAACAGGCCATTCCAAAAATCAAATAAAAACCACCTGCATCTCACGAACGTTACGACACTTTCACCGAAGACTGCGGGAGCTTCTCATGCACAAACACCAGAGAAAAGAATAGGATGTGCTGTTGTGGAAATACAGTGGTTTATGTGAGTGGGCATCTTATACAACAGGGGTCCCACCAGGCTGCTCAATGGTTACGGCAAATGTAACAGGATAGAAACATTTGGGGGGTGACTTCTGTGGGAACTTCTCCCCCATAACGCTTTAAAAGAGGCCCGGACCTATATTTGACCTGTGTGGGATCACCTAGGTGGGGCTTTTGGCCAGAGGTCTTCAGTTTGGCTGTACAGATTAAAGCACAGGCGTCAAACGTGCGGCCCTCCAGATGTTCACGAACTACAATTCCCATCAGCCCTTGCCAGTATAGCCAATGCTCATGTTGGGAGGGACGAGTGGGAATTGTAGTTCATGAACATCTGGAGGGTTGCACGTTTGACACCCCTGGATTAAAGGGTATTCTTTACACAGCTTTGGCCTGAAATGGTGAAGAGTTATTATTAGATGTCTTGTTGAAGGCTGTCAGGGCCAAAGTCAACTAGCTGTTGTGGGTTTTCTGGGCTATGTGGCCTTGGTCTGGCCATTTTTGCTCCTCACGTTTCACCTGCATCTATGGCTGTGCCATGGTTGATACCCTGTGGAGTATGTTTGGCAAACTGCCCTGCTCCCAGTTTAGAGGGAAGTTGGACAGGAAAAGCACTAGGAGATAGGAGGTTGAATTAGTTAACTTTATTCCAACTGACGAGCGTTCAGTCATCAAAAGGGAAGAAATGCCTAGACAAAGAAAACTAACCTTTAAAAAAAATTCAAGTAGGAGGAGGATCTCCAGCCGACATTTTTGTGCATAATAAAACAATAAACCGTACAATTTTGTGACACCACGTATGCTTCAATGCATCTCTTTCCATTAGCTACTTAAACCTTTTCTCTTTTCCCCCTCCCATCCTTCTACAATATTACCTTGAAAGTGCAACTAGGTCCCAATTAATTCTTTAAAGTTTGAAAGTTCGTGCAAACTTCTGAGAAGATTCCCAAATTGCCTCAGTAGCTGGATCTCTAATGCTGCAGAGAGCTTATCAATTGTCAAGAGTGTGAATGATTCTTATGTGTGCTCATAATTGGTGTTATTACAATATTCATTCATGTGTATGTGTGTGTGTGTAAGATACATATATTACTGCCCTTTAAGAACATAAGAACTAGCCTGCTGGATCAGACCAGAGTCCATCTAGTCCAGCACTCTGCTACTCACAGTGGCCCACCAGGTGCCTTTGGGAGCTCACATGCAGGAGGTGAAAAGCAATGGCCTTCTGCTGCTGCTGCTCCTGAGCACCTGGTCTGCTAAGGCATTTGCAATCTGAGATCAAGGCGGATCAAGATTGGTAGCCATAGATCGACTTCTCCTCCATAAATCTGTCCAAACCCTTTTTAAAGCTATCCAGGTTAGTGGCCATCACCACCTCCTGTGGCAGCATATTCCAAACACCAATCACACGTTGCGTGAAGAAGTGTTTCCTTTTATTAGTCCTAATTCTTCCCCCCAGCATTTTCAATGAATGCCCCCTGGTTCTAGTATGGTGAGAAGGAGAGAAAAATTTCTCTCTGTCAACATTTTCTACTCCAGGCATAATTGTATAGACTTCGATCCTATCCCCCCTCAGCCGTCTCCTCTCCAAACTAAAGAGTCCCAAACGCTGCAGCTTCTCCTCATAGGGAAGGTGCTCCAATCCTTCAATCATCCTCGTTGCCCTTCTCTGCGCTTTTTCTATCTCTTCAATATCCTTTTTGAGATGTGGCGACCAGAACTGAACACAGTACTCCAAGTGCGGTCGCACCACGGCTTTATATAAGGGCATGACAATCCTTGCAGTTTTATTATCAACTCCTTTCCTAATGATCCCCAGCATAGAGTTTGCCTTTTTCACAGCTGCCATGCATTGAGCTGACATTCCCATGGAACTATCAACTAAGATGCCCAAATCTCCCTTGAACTTTTAATTCCATACCTATATGGGCTGTCCTTCAGCTTCCTCCTAATTAACTCACAAGACTCTCATTTTCCATTACATCAGACCTCATTAAAAGTGACAACTTGCACCTAATCAATCTGAACCTGTTCCTTCAGAACATTTATTTATTAGGTAAGACAACAGGGGGAGTCCTATCCAGCAGTGGTCTCTGGACCATCTAAGCAGCTAAGAATCTATCCTATGCTACAATCAATTGGCCTATCTGAAGCCAGATAAACTTTGGTCAAGAAGCAAAGGCTTCTGGGTTGTGTTTCTATTCTTGAATTATGCTTTTGAATGATCCCGGTCACTACATGGTGAGGAACGCATCTTACCGTGACATGCCTCTGAAGATGCCAGCCATGAATGTGGGCGAAAATGACCAGACCGTGGTCACGTAGCATGGAAAACCCAAACAACAGCCAGCTATTGTGAGAGCTGTATATAACTTGCTCCCTGACATTTTGTGGTTGGCTTTGCCTCCCGCGGCAGCCATTTTATGATCTTTCCCACCGTCCTGTGTCAGAGCTGCCTGCAGACATAAGAAGGATGAGGAATCCCTGTTATACTGAGACGTCATTATTCATGTGATCCAGATCTTCTGTGCTTCTCAAGGCCTTTCCTGCTAAGACCTGGAGATAGCAGAAGATTGAATCCCAAACCTTGTGTTCTCTACCAGAGCCATCATGACCTTTTTTTAAAAAAAAATACATCCCAGGAAGAAACACATAGCTGCCTTTGATTGAGTCAAATGGTGGGTTCAGTTGTTGTCTACTCTGGCTATAGCCGATCACAAAAAAACTCTTCAGGATCTCAGGGGCAGCCAAATCCTCCTGTCCATCAGCTCCCTGAGTTCCTTTCCCTAGAAGCACCATGGATTCAGCTGAAGATCTTTTGAATGCAGTGTGTCCTCCACCACTGAGAGATGGCCCCTTCCAACGGATCTTGGGCAGGAGAATTTCCAAGGACTCTTCTCTTCCACATCTCTAAGCCCTTCCAGATATTGGTGGGAAGTGCTGATGCTCAGCTTCCTCATTTTGTTAAGTAGATCCTCACCTCAGGCTCTGCATACATGTGAGGTATTGTTGGCACTGTACTAGGGTCCTGTTCTAACTCTGATGTTTAGAAGAAGAAGAAGAGTGGATTTATACCTCACCTTTCTCTCCTGTAAGGAGGTTCAAGGTGGCTTGCAAGCCCCTTTCCCTTCCTCTCCCCACAACAGACATCTTGTGAGGTAGGTTGGGCTGAGAGAGTTCAGAGAGAAGTGTGACTAGGCCAAGGCCACCTAGCAGGAACGTAGGAACGCGGAAACCCATCTGGTTCACTAGATAAGCCTCTGCCACTTGGGTGGAGGAGTGGGGAATCAAACCCGGTTCTCCAGATTAGAATATACCTGGTCTTAACCCTACACCATGCTGGCTCTGAGAGGGACAGTGCAGAATGGGGCAACTCGGTGCTAGAGATGACTCTCACTACAAGGCAGATGATGGCATTGGAAACTTGATCCATGTGAGACGTTGATTGCATAGGCTGTTTTTGGATTTGACGTGCCACTTGGGTCTGAAGCACAAATCTGACTGTGTGTGCATATCCCATGCGCAACTGGCCACCTGATCTTCCTCAAGTTTAAGCAAAGATGTGGACAATGGAAGAAGACACTGCTTGTCCAGACTTTAGCAAAGCCCCATTAACTGTAGGCCTGGGTGTAAACTTGAAAGGCTGCCACAGAGACACAAGGGGCCTGTTTTTCCTTCCTCTGCAAATATGCTCCAGCTGCTTGGCACGAACAAACCCATCACAACACGTACGCTTTGTAAATGAAGATCTTTGTAACTGAAGATGCAGCACAGTTGAGATCAAATGCCCTCCTAAAGACATCCAAGTCGGAGATCTTTTATAAAAATGCCAATCGCTAGGACCCAAAGAAGGAGTTTGGATTTATATCCCACCTTTCGCTCTTGTAAGGAGACTCAAGGGGGCTTACAAGCTCCTTTCCCTTCCTCTCCCCACAACAGACACCTTCTGTGGTAGATGGGGCTGAGAGAGTTCCGAGAGAACTGTGACTAGCCCAAGGTCACCCAGCGGGAATGTAGGAGTGCAGAAACACATCTGGTTCGCCAGATAAGCCTCCGCCACTCAGGTGGAGGAGTGGGGAATCAAACCTGGTTCTTCAGATGAGAATCCACCTGCTCTTAACTACTACGGCTATTAACTACTGCTATTAACTACTACACAGTTGCTCTCAGCTGAGAGAGGACTTCCACATGAATCTTTGGGCTCCGCCTTTCCACCCACCAGGGTTCTTTCTTGCACCCCTTTATAAAGCAGCGTGAATCCCTGATGCAACACAAGGGACATTTGTTGGAAGAGATCTTCTGGCGACCCCTAATAAGCGCACATCCGTACAAGCCAGCGGGAAGAGCGCGCAGTGCTCTTTGGATCCGGGCCAGACGGAATGTAAACAAAACAGAACGGCAGGCACCAAAGCGTGATCCAGCAATGTTAAATCCTAAACAAACAAACAAACAATGGAGCGATGCCAAACTCTGAAAAATAATCCTGATTTTTTTTGGTTTCAATAATATACACTATGTACACGGCCGCTGCAAATCTGACCATAGAATATATATCACTGGTTTATAGAGATAAATTAGCAATACAATTCCAGTGGACTCTGTTGTTCCACAGTAAAAAAACAAAAACAAAATGAAACAAAACATTTTCTAGAATTGTAAACTTTGGTGCCTCTGGCAACTTCTCTCCCCGCTCCCATCCCAAATTAGACTTCTTTCTTTTTAAATTAATAATAATAATAATAATAATTAAAAAGCAGGCAATGTGCAATGTAGATTTCAGAGCACCGGAAACGTAGCCAAACCAATTCAGCCACTTGTGTTGTGTAACTTTTCTTTGATGCTTTATCTCAAAGCCCAGAAGGGTTAACCAGACATTGGGAGAGGATAGAAGGAAAGGATGAAAGCCACTGGAAAGTGAATCCAGCACTTTCCTCTCGTTTTTAAAGCAGTCAGTCTGTCGAGAACGCTTGCCCTCGGAAAGCGTGAATGTACCCTGGGTACCCGGAACAAAGGAACTGAAACAAAGTCTCTGCTTCCCTCCTCTCCTTTTTAAGTTTGCCCTCTATCTCATCTTTCCACTGTGGAAGGCCGAGGAGCTTGTCGCCTGTCAGCCTGCTTTTCCGTTTTCCTCGCGGTTCTGTTCGGCGGCGTGCTCGCCGAACGGCTGCTCTGAGCTGCAGCAGAATCAATCTCCGGCAAGGTCGAGGAGCTGCGGCTCCCGAGATGCTCACTCTTGGTAGGAAGCTGATATGGCACTGTGGGGGGCCCAGAAGTCTTATTCCTTGCCGGGCTGTGAACTCTCCGCTGGGGACGGTCAGACGCTCGGGCCCTGCCGTGGGTTGGAGGAACGAGTGCATGCCTATCTTCCTCCGAGGGGGAGATCTGGCTCGAAGGGACTCTTTTCACCAGTGCAGACTCAGAGCGAAAGGGGACTAAAGAAGTGGGAACGGCCCACATTTTGGGTATGTCCCCGGGGTCGGCCATCATGTCCTCTTCGGTCTCTGCAGCCTCGCTAAGGAAAGCGGTCGGAACGGTGCCGCTGTGTTTGCTGCACGATTCACAGCAGAGCTTTTTATAGCCTGGGATGGAGCAGTAGCGGGCCAGCACCTCCATTTGGCAAAAAATCGATTTGTCTCCCTGGCAGGGTTCATCTGCAAGAGACAAAAAAAAGGAGAGGGGTGTTGTGGAATCAATTTATCAGTAGCGACAACCTGATACACCTTGGCTGCAGGCCATCCACAAAGCACCAATGTAAGTGCCAGATTTAATAGACCATGAAATTAAGTGAATAAGTGCGCATAATTATACTAAACACACTAGTACAGAGGCATACAAATAGGACTAGGTATCCACGCAGAAAGCATCCAACATGTAGACAAACAAGTGTCCAGGTGAGTACTTCTATATACAAAATCAAATAGAAGGATCTACATCTACTGAGGTGTAAATCAGCCTAAACATGGACCATGATATCAATGTACAAGACGCTCATTAAAAAAACATCTATCTATCTATCTATCTATCTATCTATCTATCTATCTATCTATCTATCTATCTATCTATCTATCTATCTATCTATCTATCTATCTATCTATCTATCTATCTATCTATCTATCTATCTATCTATCTATCTATCTATCTATCTATCTATCTATCTATCTATCTATCTATCTATCCATCCATCTATCTATCTTTACCTACCTACCTACCTACCTACCTACCTAC
Source organism: Sphaerodactylus townsendi (assembly GCF_021028975.2). NCBI lineage: Eukaryota > Metazoa > Chordata > Lepidosauria > Squamata > Sphaerodactylidae > Sphaerodactylus > Sphaerodactylus townsendi. Next base: position 1,426,436 of record NW_025950363.1, read on the forward strand.
CTACCTACCTACCTACCTACCTACCTACCTACCTACCTACCTACCTACCTACCTACCTACCTACCTACCTACCTACCTACCTAATTAATTAATTAATCTGGGGAATTCAGATTAGCCTGTGCACTCCCACACATGCCAGCTGGGTGACCTTGGGCTAGTCACAGCTTCTCAAAGCTCTCTCAGCCCCACCTACCTCACAGGGTGTTTGTTGTGAGGGGGGAAGGGCAAGGAGATTGTAAGCCCCTTTGAGTCTCCTACAGGAGAGAAAGGGGGGATATAAATCCAAACTCTTCTTCTTCTCCATCTGGGTACAGAGCAGGGGTCACTGGGGGAGTTGTGAATTTCCTGCATTGTGCAGGGGGTTGGACTAGATGACTCCTGGGGTCCCTTCCAGCTTTGTTTCTAAAGCCACATTTATGGTGTGATCATACACAGTTGTTCCTTTTTAAGTTTATAAACTGCCATGAATTCAGCAATCTGCTAAGGATTGCACAAATAGCTTCTTCAGCTGAGAAGGTTGGAAGGCACGAATCTTCAAGTGCAGCAAACCCCAAATGCCTACCTAACCCATTGTGATGCCACCTTTTCTCAAGGGACCCCAGATGTTGGAGCACTGTTCCTTCTCTCACGTTTTATCTTCACAACAACCCCGGGAGGTAGAACAAGTATGAAAGAGGGTGACGGATCAAGGTTGGCTCCCAGTGGAATTCTGGATCATCTTCAAGGTGCTGGTTTTGACCTTTAAGGCCCTTTACGGCCTGGGGCCCTCATACCTACGGGACCGTCTCACCCCTTATGTCCCGAGTCGTGCCCTCTGCTCTGCGAAGGCAAATCTACTGGTGGTCCCCGGCCCCTCCACGATGCTGCTGGCCTCCACGCGGGCCAGGGCATTTACTGTCCTGGCCCCTGCCTGGTGGAATGCCCTTCCTCCAGCAGTTAGGGCCCTGCAGGACCTTGGAGAGTTCTGCAGGGCCTGCAAAACAGTGCTGTTCCACCGGGCTTTTGAGGGGGCCGGCCGCTGAGCCCGCCCCTCGTGTTGTCCTGCACATTGGCTATCTATTGGACCATCTGCCAATCTCCTCCCTTCCCAGAGTTTGATCACTGGGGTTTATTTATCTATTTATTTATTTTAGTAGATTTTTATACCGCCCCATCCCCGGAGGGCTCTGGGCGGTGTACAACATTTAAAAATAGTATAATTAATAACATTTAAAAGCAGCGATCCAAGTTTAGATATAAATTAAATTAAATTAAAATCCAAGATGTAAGGTGGCGTCCAGCATTTCAACAGTATAAAATCCCTCCCTCCCCACGATGAAGGGGAGAGGCATGGCCGAAGTCACAGTGATGGAGTCGCGGGTAGCCGGGTAAGTTAAGAGGCCACAGACGGAGGCACTATTAGGCTGGCTGGGTCCTCCAAAGGCCCGGCGGAACAGCTCCGTCTTTACAGGCCCCGCTGAACTCCTTAAAGGTCCCGCGGAAGGGCCCTGGATACAGCTGGAGGGGAGAGCTGCTTCCACCAGGCCGTGGGCCAGGGCTGTAAAAGTCCTTGGCCCGCGTGGAGGCCAGCCGTCATCGCCGAGGGCCAGGGACCACCAATAAGTTGGCCTCCGCCCGATCGGAGAGGTCACGCCAGGGACATATGGGGTGATGCGGGTCTCGCTAAGATCACGCATGGTCCCAGGCCGTGAATGGCCTTAAAGGTCAACACACCAACACCTTGAAGCATGATCCGAACTTCCTACTGGTGCTGCCAATGACAGCTGCCGCGAGCACAGGCTGGATGTGTTCCTCGAGGGTGCTGCCTGTAAGCAGACGTGCTGCTGCATGGTGAACCAGTTTTAAACGCCCGGATCAGACGCGATGAGGGAAGGCCCGCGATAGAGCCGAGAGCTACAATAGTCAAGTCTGGAAATGACCGCTGCATGGATCAACTGAGGCTAAGGTCCGGGCTTCTGTAGGAGAGGAAGGGCGCCAGCCGCCGGGTTAAGCCTGGCGAGGAGGTATGGGAGAAGAAGGCAGTCCGGAAAGTTGTATGGAGGCCACCTGGAGTCTCCATTTGTGAGAGACAAAATCCAGGTGGACCTCCCCAGGCTGCGAGATCGGAGGGGGTCCGGTGTCAACGTGACCCCCTCCCAATAAATCGGGCGGCTGGAAAGTCCCTCCCCCCCCCCCTCACTGGCCAATTGCCAGAGTGATCTCTCCCGTCTTCGAGGGGTTCAGTTTTAACCTGCTCTGCCGCGAACCAACCAGCAACCGCCTCCAAACAATGCTGGAGAGCCACAGGGGCGGCGGCTGCTCCCCCCTCCATCAACAGAATGAGCTGTGTGTCATCAGCGCATTGATGGCAAATCAGCCCAAAACTCCGGCACTCAGCTGAGCAAGAGGTCGCATATAGATAAAGTTAAATAACAGCGGGGACAATAATGCCCCCTGGGAATTACACCAAGCATTGAAGCCAGGGTACTTCCGGAGGAGGCCTCGGTCCCCGTGACACCTCAACTTGCTGAGTCCGGCCCCGGAGAAACGAGGTTATCCACTGAAGGACAGTGCCCGCGACTGAGGCGTACACAGTGCGGTGGAGCCAAAGCAAGGTCGTGGGTTCGACCACATCAAACGCCATTTCGCGGTGAGATCTTTAACAACACCGAGCAGCGCCTCGCCATCCCACGCCTCTGGTCAAGCTGGATAACGGAGGTGTGTCTGTGACGGGCTTAATTTGCAGAACAGCTCCCATCCCATGCCCAGCACGGAAGCCGGACTGGAAGGGGTCGAAAAGCCCGATGCGTAATATCCAGAAAACCTTAGAAGCTGCTCCAACACCACTTCTCTCAATTACACCTTCCCAGAAACGAAAAGATTCGGAGACAGGGCGGTAATTGAAAGCCAGATCTCCTGGATCTAACGGTGGTCTTTTTTAAGAGTGGGTGGACCACTGCCTCCTTCAACCCATCATCCGGGAAGGTTCCTTTGCTCAAGAGAACCATTGATGATACTCTAACAAAGATGGAGATCGTGAGCTCCGCCTCGACAGGTTTTCACAAGCCAGGCAGACGGGCACGGATCCAGAGGGATACAGAGTAGTAGGTCTTAACAGCAGCTAAGGCTCACAATGGTCGCATTAAGCTGACTTCCAGAGAGCAGGGAAAACTGGGTCAAACAAGAACTCGAAGACGGCAAGGGAGTCTCCAGTTCGCTAATTGTAGCTAACGTGGATGGAAGGTCATGGCGGAGCGACGCGATCTTATCCGCGAAAAAGCTCATAAATGCCTCACAGCTAATATCCAATTGGGGGTTTGAAGATCTCTCCGATAGGGAGGTCAGTGATCGAATTATACGGAATAATTGAGCCGGGCGAGAGCTAGCGGACGCGAGGGAGGAGGAGAAGAAAGTCCTCTTCGCCTCCTTTATCGCCATCTCATAGGCTTTCATAAGCGTCCTATAGGATGTTCGCGCACGGTTGGGTGCCAGACATCTCCTATTACTAATCAATTATTTATTGAAGGCTACTACTGCTGCCATAGTTTTATAGTTTTAAGGCTTTGTATATTTTAACTGGGGTTATTCAATTTGTTTTATTGTATTGTTATTTGTTGTACACCGCCCTGAGCCCTTTGGGGGTAGGGCGGTTTACCAAATCGAATAAATAAATAAATAAATAAATAAATACATACATACATACATACATACATACATACATACATACATACATACATACATACATACATAAGGTCACCATCAAGCTTTGTGTCAGAGAGGGCACTTCCAGCCAGCTCTAGATCTTAATCCAACATTCTCAGCACTGTAAACCTCCCCACTTCCCGACAGAACTACCAAATCTCTCAAACGTGTCTCCAGAGAAGCACTCCCAACCAGTCTTCTCCAGCTTAACGTTAATGCTTTAAAAACTCAAAGTGCCCTAAAGGTGCCTCTTGGGGGGCTCAGCAAAGTATCTGCTGAAATCAGATTATAGATGCATTAAAAAAACCCCATCTGAACACAGGCTCTGCTTTTGTCAGGGAAAAAAAAGAACAAATTTATGGCTGTCAGAGCTGTCTTGCTCAGAGACCTCTTTCAAAGTTGGCTGCGACACCTGTCTATAACGCCCTGTCCGCTACAGCCAGTGGTGGGATCCCAAAATTTTAGTAACAGGTTCCCATGGTGGTGGGATTCAAACTGTGGCGTAGCGCCAATGAGGCTGGGCGGGGCACGACGGGGGTGTGGCCAGACATTCTGGGGACGGGGCATTCCTAAGCGGGGCTGTGGCAAGGACGCAGCCGCTGTGCCGGTCCTTGTGTGGGAAACAAATGCACGCAGGCTCAGGCTGCCACGCACGCCGGTGCACCTCCTGCTAGACTGCTTCAAGTTCTGCGCGCTAGTGCTGAGAGGAGGGGCGTAACTAAGGCAAAAATCACGTGGCAAAATCACCAATTAGTAACCCCCTCTCAGCACACACAAATAATTAGTAACCTACTGTCAGGAACCTGTGAGAACCTGCTGGATCCGACCTCTGGCTACAGCCACAATGTTGGTCACGACAAGCACTTGGGTCTGTTGTGTGACGCCCTTGCAAACTTGGCTCAGGTTGTTGGATGTCAGTGGTGGATCCTGGCCAGCATCAATACGAACGGTGAAACTGACAAGAGTTCCATGAAGCAGGCAGGAGAAAAGATCCATTTCGGCTGGCGACGCTTGGGTTCACCCGCCTCGTGGGAGCCCAGAAAGCCAAAATGGATCTTTTTAAACAGTCTGCAGGACATTATAGTTCTGTTGTGCAGAATCCATCAACAGGAGGCACTGATGGAACCATTTACTTGATGGAAATGCAAGATGGATTATGGTGTAAACCAAGCAAAAGGCATAAAATATGTCTAACGTACATTTTTTAAAAGAATAAAAATCACAACTTAAAATCATTAGAATATTTGGCATTCCTAGCAATTCTTTCAGTAAGTCCTTGCAGGAGTAAGATAGCTGCATTTACTTGGTTGTTTCTGTTAATGCAGGGCAGGTGAGCTGCTAATATGTTAAATGGTGGTCACCTTCCTTTTTGCATATAATGGTGTAGTCATCACAGGAGGTGGTGATGGCCACTAACCTGGATAGCTTTAAAAAGGGCTTGGACAGATTTATGGAGGAGAAGTCGATTTATGGCTACCAATCTTGATCCTCTTTGATCTGAGATTGCAAATGCCTTAACAGACCAGGTGCTCAGGAGCAACAGCCGCAGAAGGCCATTGCTTTCACATCCTGCATGTGAGCTCCCAATGGCACCTGGTGGGCCACTGCGAGTAGCAGAGAGCTGGACTAGATGGACTCTGGTCTGATCCAGCTGGCTTGTTCTTATGTTCTTATGTTCTTACTCCTCCCTGTTTTACCCCTTTACTTTATTCTCTCTTTTCTTATTCTTTTCTTTTTCTCTTTATTCTTCTCTCTTTATGCTGTGTTGTTGATGCTGTTTTACCATTTGTGACTATGTAAGTTTGTTTGCTTGTGCATTTTTGCGCATGCTTGCTATTTTTTGTCCTCCTCTCTTTTTGTTGTATATATTTTGTAGCCTGATTCTTATAACTGGAATCCGAATAAAGGATAATTCCTTTTTTAAAGCTCTGTTGTGTTTTTGCTCTGCTAAGAACTGGGGCATTTCAGCTCTTCTATCAAAAATTGCCAATGCTAGCAAAGATCTTAGGTAGGGGTCTTTTACACCACCTGAACTTTTTAATGGGGTGTGTGTGTGGGTGTGGGTGGGTGTGTGTGGTCTTCAGCTGCCTCCTGACAGAAGACTGAGAGGGTGTTCCATAATTGTGGGGTTGCCACTGAAATGAAGAAGAAGAAGAGTTTGGATTTATATCCCCCCTATCTCTCCTGCAGGAGACTCAAAGGGGCTGACAACCTCCTTGTCCTTCCCCCCTCACAACAAACACCCTGTGAGGTGGGTGGGGCTGAGAGAGCTCCGAGAAGCTGTGACTAGCCCAAGGTCACCCAGCTGGCGTGTGTGGGAGTGTACAGGCTAATCTGAATTCCCCAGATAAGCCTCCACAGCTCAGGCGGCAGAGCTGGGAATCAAACCCGGTTCCTCCAGATTAGATACACGACCTCTTAACCTCCTACGCCAATGGCCCTCTCTTCTGCACTCACCGATGAGCTTTTAGTGGGAAAGCAACTTGGTGGCTCCCCAGAAACAACATGGCTCTGAGGGGAAAAAATCACCTCAGAGTCCTAAATTATGAGTAACTTACCACTGACGTGTTTGTTTGCCGGTATAGGCTATTCTACTGCCTCAGGGTCCTGCCACCTCATTCTATTGTATGGGAAAGTCAGGTCTTTGTTAGGCACCCCAGTCATTTAACACTGAAAATATCCATGTTTTAAAACAACATTTATTTCATGGATTCGATGGGTCTAAGCACAGCAGTGCCAAAATTTGGGGTGTGGGTTCTTTTGCGGGGAGGCACATTACAGCCAACATGGGCACAGTCCACTCACAAGTTTCTACTTCTTTTGTCTTAGGTAAACTACATAGGACTGAGCCCCTCTTGTCAGGAGATCGTGAGATCCTCTGCTTGAATTCTGTGGTAAAAAAAAAACACAGTGGGATTTGATATCTTTGCATGGAGCCCAAAGTGGGGAGATTAAGGGTGTTAAAACCTCTTTTATGCCAATACTGGAAGGAATGTCACCCTGATGAAGTTGTTTCTGTCAGCATCGCTCTTTTTGAGAGGGGAGCAACAGATCGGAAAATACAATTTCACAGAACAGAAAACTGCGGCATGCATCTTTGCATCGTAGACCTTTTACTGCCCTCTGGTGTCCAGTAAAACGTCTCATACTTCAGGAAACTGTAAAGAAACTGAGGGCCATTATGCAAGGAGCATTTTCTGCACCCCTCTGAATTCCGCAGTGTATTTGCAGTGCAGTCTCTTTGCATTTCTTTACGTGTGAGGGAGTGCCCCACGGCCTGCTGCATAGGTTCCCTGCCTCCAATTCCAAGTCGATCCCTGTCAATTGCAATGTGGCCAACTTCCTTTAAAGCCCTTTAAATTTCATATCAACATTCCTCATATTGCTATTGTGCAGGCTAGTTCTCATTAACTTTTGGGGTTTTTTGGAAATGCTGGCTTTCGATCCCACGGAAATACCTTCAAGGAGTGTGTGTGTGTGTGTGGGGGGGGACACCGGAAGGAGTGGAAACCTCGAAGCGAGGGATAACATTGGGGTTTCCCCGCTCTCAAGAACCACGGGGCTTCCGGGATCTTTGGCATCATAGGTATGAGTGCATCTACAATGAAATCTCTGCCCCAAAGGAACTCAACCCGCACTGTGGGGCAGAGCACCGGCGCATAAACAGCCTGAGTCGGTCCTCAGAAGAAATAAAAAAGTAACAGTTGGATAAGGGGTTGGATCTTGCAGACCTAATCCACCAGCGGAGGCACTTTCCTCTGACCTTTTATTTATTTAATTCAATTTATAGGCTGTCCTACCCCTTGTGGTCTCAGGGTGACTTCCAACAATGTAGGGTGGTGAGAACCACAAAGGATTGCGAAGAGCTCCAAGCGGACCTTGATAAATTAGGTGAGTGGGCTCAGAAATGGCAAATGCAGTTCAATGTAGCAAAATGTAAAGTGATGCACATAGGGGCAAAAAATCCAAACTTCACATACACGCTACAGGGGTCAGTGCTATCAGTCACAGACCAGGAAAGGGATTTAGGCGTCTTAGTTGATAGTTCCATGCGAATGTCAACTCAATGCATGGCAGCTGTGAAAAAGGCAAACTCTATGCTGGGGATCATTAGAAAAGGAATTGATAATAAAACTGCAAGGATTGTCATGCCCTTATATAAAGCAGTGGTGCGACCGCACTTGGAGTACTGTGTCCAGTTCTGGTCGCCGCATCTCAAAAAGGATATTGAGGAGATAGAAAAAGTGCAGAGAAGGGCAACAAGGATGATTGAGGGACTGGAGCACCTTCCCTATGAGGAGAGGCTGCAGCGTTTGGGACTCTTTAGTTTGGAGAGGAGGTGGCTGAGGGGGGATATGATTGAAGTCTACAAAATTATGCCTGGGGTAGAAAATGTTGACAGAGAGAAATTTTTCTCTCTTTCTCACAATACTAGAACCAGGGGGCATTCATTGAAAATGCTGGGGGGAGGAATTAGGACTAATAAAAGGAAACACTTCTTCACGCAACGTGTGATTGGTGTTTGGAATATGCTGCCACAGGAGGTGGTGATGGCCACTAACCTGGATAGCTTTAAAAGGGGCTTGGACAGATTTATGGAGGAGAAGTCGATTTATGGCTACCAATCTTGATCCTCCTTGATCTGAGATTGCAAATGCCTTAACAGACCAGGTGATCGGGAGCAACAGCCGCAGAAGGCCATTGCGTTCACATCCTACATGTGAGCTCCCAAAGGCACCTGGTGGGCCACTGTGAGTAGCAGAGAGCTGGACTAGATGGACTTTGGTCTGATCCAGCTGGCTTGTTCTTATGTTCTTATGTTCTTAATTAAAAAAACCCAAATATAATCCATAGACATTCTTCTCACAACGACACTGTTCATTCCGATGGGGTCTGTAACAAAGTTGTATCCCATAAACACATTGCGTCATCTGTCATAGAGGAAGCGGAAGGGAACAAATAAGGGGGAAAAGAGAGAGGGGGCGGGAAAAAAGCCTGCTAGATTGACACCGCTGCTACCTCAGCCGTCAGCCTCCAGGTGAATTACATAGGGACCACTGCACACAGTTCAACACGATAGAAATTACACTGACAAAAGTTTGCAGCAACTGCTGTCTACTTCCAGACGAAGTCTTCGTTACAAGTATAGTACGTGTCCAAATTCACAAGCAAGGCAACTGTACCACAAGAGTCTGAAAATCCAGACTCTAATAACACTGCTAAAAATCCTGTGCAGTACCATGAAACTCCAAAGCAAAGATCCTGCGTAATACGATGAAAGTCCACTAAGCTAACCAGAACCAGGGTGTGTACTGGTCTCATAAAAAGCTTCAAAAAATCATGATGTGTACTGGTCTTATACAAGCTTCGAAAAACAATTCAAGAAGGATATTAACACGGGAGCTGGGTATGTTTAGTTTGGTGAAGAGAAGGTTAAGCATAAGCATAAGCATTTTATTGTCATTGTGCATGCACAACGAAATTTACAGCAGCATTCCTCGATGCACACAATTCCAGACTCATACCCCATCCTCACTTTCCCCTTCCTCCACCCATCCCTACACAGCCCCAAACACATCAACACGAAGCCGCGGAGTTCAGCATAGCCACAGCTCTAGAGTAGAAGCTGTCTCTAAGCCTCTTTGTCCTAGTTTTGATAGACCTGTATTGTCTGCCGGATGGTAACAGTTCAAAAAGAGAGTGTGCTGGATGAGACGGGTCCCTCAGAATATTTTGGGCTTTTTTTAGGCTTCGGGAATTCTAGAGTTCTTCCAAGGAGGGGAGAAGGCAGCCGATAATCCTTTGTGCAGTAGTGATCACCCTTTGGAGCGCCTTCCTATCCGCCACTGTGCAACTGGAGAACCATACACAGATGCAGTAGGTTAAGACACTCTCTATAGCACAGCGGTAAAAGGACACCAGGAGTTTTCCATCCAGTTGTTGTTTCCTTAAAAGTCTCAGATAGTACAGTCTTTGCTGGGCCTTCTTAACCACCGCGGCAGTCTGTACGCCCCAGGTCAAGTCCTCTTTAATCACAACACCCAGAAATTTAAAAAGAGGTGACATGATAGCCATGCTTAGATATTTGAAGGGATGTCATGTTAGTGAGGGTGCTAGTTTGTTTTCTGCTGCTCCAGAGACTGGGTAATGGGTTCAAGGTTCAGGAAAAGAGATTCCACCTAAAACAGGGGAGTCAAACTCGCAGCCCTCCAGATGTCCATGAACTACAATTCCCATTAGTCATTCCCAACATGAGCATTGGCTATACTGGCAAGGGCTGATGGGAATTGTAGTTCGTGAACATCTGGAGGGCCGTGAGTTTGACACCTGTGACCTAAAGGTTAGAAAGAACTTCCTGACGGTTGGGGCCGTTCAACAGTGGAATGCACCAACTCCGAGTGTGGTGGAGCCTTCTTCATTGGAGGTTTTTAAACAGAGGCTGGAGTGCTTTGATTGTGTGTTCCTGTATTGCAGGGGGTTGGACTTGATGGCCCTTGGGGTCTCTTCCAACTCTGATTCTGTGATTCTATGATACCCATAACATACATATATTCTTATTTGTTGATGAACAAATAAGGTTGGAAAAAGCATGCATTTTACAGGGAACATTTGGTGCGGGGAAACAGAAAACTGTGCAAACAAGGAATCGAGGGTTCGGTTTTGCAAAATGGAGATGCACCATCACAAAGGGAACCTGGGGGCTGACACGGCAATGTTGAGAACTTTGAAATCATCCTTGGTTAACTCATGAACCCAAAGCTGCCTTATATCGAATCAGACCCTGGGTTCCTCAAGCTCAGTATTTTCTACTCAGACTGGCAGGTGCTCTCCCGAGTTTCAGGCTGATGTCTTTCTCATCACTTGCCGTTTCCCCACTTTTCCTTTTACCACCTTCGCTGCATGCTACTCACTGCGCGAGTCATTTCTGGCCCGGGCCCGGGCTTCCCCACGACCCCGCGCTCTGCTTGGGGTCATCAAAAGGTGCCGTTTTGAGGAGCGCCAGAAATGATGCGCGCTGAGGAGGCGCGAGGGCGGCAGCATCGGGGCGGCTGCGTTGTCGCCGCCCCTGTAGTGGGGAGTGCCCCGGGACCCTGCGCTACTTGGCCTGAGTAGCACGCAGCAGAAGGTAAGTGGGGAAAGGCCCACTCACTACCAAACGTTTTCAATTGGAGAAATCAGGAATTGAACAAGAGACTTTCCCCATGCCAAACAGATGCCCTGCCGCTGACTCACGTTCCCTCACCAGCAATAAAAGAGACAAAGCATTTAACTATTATGGGCTGTCATGCTAAACAATTCAAGGGGGGGTGTGTGGCTCATGCAAAATGCTCTTAAAAGCCTCAATCTCTTGCTTGCTCTTACCCTTAATGAAAACATTTTTTCCTCATTCCAGAACTCATCTTTTTCTTTGTAAACAGTCATGATGTTTATGCAGCAAACAACAGTTCAAGGAGCAGATATTTTTAATGGATTGTTTGTGTGTGTCGCTGCAGTATCTTTCGTTGGCTGAATGCTATTGCCTGTGTGGGTGTATGGTTCAGGTTTTATAACTTTACTTGTGATGTTCAAGGCCAATATAATCTCCTGTGTGTCTGACCTAAAAAACCCTAACAATGACCCAAAGCAGTCAGTGAAAAAAACAGGGGCAGATGGGAATTGTAGTCCGTGAACATCTGGAGGGCCAGAGTTGGACCCCCCTGATTAACAGAATGCTAACGCGAGGTGGATGGGACCATATCTCAGCAGACAAGCACCTGTTTACAGTCTCACGTTTAACCCCCCTCATGTCCTGTTAAACGTGTCATATAGCAGATAATGGGAAAGACCACCATCTGGAACTCTGAAAAACCAATGCCGGTCTGAACAGACAACGTTGACCTGGGGACACCAATGGTCTGACTCAACCGAGGACAGTTTTAAGAGTTCACATTAAGAACATAAGAACATAAGAACTAGCCTGCTGGATCAGACCAGAGTCCATCTAGTCCAGCATTCTGCTACTCGCAGTGGCCCACCAGGTGCCTTTGGGAGCTCACATGCAGGAGGTGAAAGCAATGGCCTTCTGCTGCTGCTCCTGAGCACCTGGTCTGCTAAGGCATTTGCAATCTGAGATCAAGGCGGATCAAGATTGGTAGCCATAGATCGACTTCTCCTCCATAAATCTGTCCAAGCCCCTTTTAAAGCTATCCAGGTGAGTGGCCATCACCACCTCCTGTGGCAGCATATTCCAAACACCAATCACACGTTGCGTGAAGAAGTGTTTCCTTTTATTAGTCCTAATTCTTCCCCCCCAGCATTTTCAATGAATGACCCCTGGTTCTAGTATTGTGAGAAAGAGAGAAAATTTTCTCTCTGTCAACATTTTCTACCCCATGCATAATTTTATAGATTTCAATCATATCCCCCCTCAGACGTCTCCTCTCCAAACTAAAGAGTCCCAAACACTGCAGCCTCTCCTCATAAGGAAGGTGCTCCAATCCTTCAATCATCCTTGTTGCCCTTCTCTGCATTGTAAAGAGGAGAATAAGCATTTGGATTTCTACGCCCACTCTTTTCTACTTTTAAGAAGTTTCAAAGCGGCTTACAATTACCTTCTCTCCACAACAGACACCTTAGCCCATTATGCATGGAACGCTTACCTCGGGGCTCTTAGCTGTGCAGTAAGCTGCATACGTTCCCTTTTTATATAGAACTAACAGGGAAGCGGCAGCACACACCAAGTGGGTGGGATTTCCACTCATGGATCTTTGGTAGCATGGCAGCCGGAAATGGGAGAGTTGCCCTTTTTCAATAGACAAAACGTCGAGGACCATAGCTGTTCCTGACCACTTTCCAGATGTTGTTGTGCAACAGACCGTCCCCCTCTCTGGGAGGGTTTTACTGTTAGTTTTAATGTTGGACGCCAAGTGATCTATGTGGAACGCTGTAATTTTATGTTTTAATAATGTTAACCATATTAATTTTATTGCAATTGCTATTGCTGTTTATGTAACACTATTCTGTTGTTCACTGCCCAGAGCCCTCAGGGGATGGGGCGGTATATAAATATAATAAACAAACAAACCAACCAACCACAGGGACTCAGTGTAGGTGAGGCAGAAAAGATGCACAAGAACTTGATTGCACATTGGACTGAGAATGGTGCCGCTCTTCATCAGATCACACTGCAAATGCCACAAACAAGCCTTTGTGAAGGGGAAGAGATGTTTAAGCTCACCATTGCAAGGAGCGAGCTTGCAAACCCGCACGGATTCCGGCTTTTCTCCGTCGCACTGGTTGCCGGCCCGACATAAAACCTGCCTGGATTCGGTACCTTCACCGCAGGTCACAGAACACTGCAGGGAACAAACAGATAGACAGGCCAATTTAAGCGCCTGAAAAATTAACACGTTGCAATCAGAGCCCTCAAAGAAGTCCATGTTGAGAAATGCAGAGCATGGAAAAGTCATATTCTGATCTAAGAGTTGAGATCTAGGAGATCTAGATGCGGAACTGTCAGACCCAGAAATGTGCACGTCGGCAATTAAGTTTAAAGGTCAGCTTTGACGTCACTGTACAGATGCAGGTGCAGGTGAGACATCCACCAGTAATTGGGGGTTAGACCTATATAGCTGGACAGCAACACAATCTGGAGGTGGGGTTGTTATCGTGGGAGTTTACTGAGTATCATTACTGTGAGTTATTGTGGAGAGCGTTACTGAGAGTGGAGAGATAACTTTGTACGGCCCTGTATTTATCTTGCACTGAAGATAAAGCCTTCCTCTGTGGAACGAATGCTGTGCTGTGTGTCCGTTTCTCTCTCCTGCCTGTTCTGTTTCTTCTGGTATATCTGGCCAACCAGTGCGCAGCTTCAAGTGTGTTACTGCGCAAAAGCCAACAGTCCACAGCAAATGTGGTCCACTGCTTAGATCTAATTTTCTGCTCCCAATAATTTTAATCTCTGTTTTAATCAAGCTGATTACAATATGCATTGAACCTTTGCATCCTTTACAAGCATTTTTCACACCACTTCCACCTTCTGCCTAAATTTTAAAAAAAGACACAGAGAACTCCATTTCTATTTGTATCTGATGAAGGGAGCCTTGAGTCTCAAAAGCTTACAACCTGAAACTCTTGTTGGTCTCTAAAGTGCTACAGAACTTGAATCTAGCTGTTCTAGATTCAAGCCACACGGCAACTGCTATTCTCTTTCTTGTTTGAAAACTCTTTGACATCTTGAATAATTTCTGAACTATACTTTTCAGAATCTCTTTTTGCAACAGCGTGCATCCAACCATGTAGCTTTGACGACCTAAGGGCAGAGGTGTCGCAAGGGGGAAAAGCTACATGGTTGGGTGCATGCAACGTGGTTGGATGTAAGGAGACTCAAGGTGGCTTACAAGCTCCTTTTCCCTTCCTCTCCCCACAACAGACACCTTGTGAGGTGGGTGGGGCTGAGAGAGTTCCAAAGAACTGTGACTAGCCCAAGGTCACCCAGCAGGAATGTAGGAGTGCTGAAACACATCTGGTTCACCAGATAAGCCTCTCCCACTCAGGTGGGGAACCAAACCCAGTTCTCCAGATTAGCATCCACCTGCTCTTAACCACTACACCACACTGGCTGAATCGTATTAACACCATTTTGTTTTCCTATAAGAGACTAATGGGGCTACCTTGCCAGAAATATGGATGGACCATAACCAATTTCACAGGGCCTGTAAGCAGAGTTGTTCCGCCTTATGCTTGAGAGCAGAAACAGTTTTCCGCCTATTGGCCTCCCTCCCTTCTCCCTTTCTCTTCCTCGCTCCTTTCCAACCCTCCCTGTGTCCTTGATATTGCTGTGAATGGCGGTTCTAAGGGGTGTGGCTTTCAACTTCACTGCCATCCCCTAGTGGAGTCTGCGGCACCGGGATACAGTGGACCTTATTGCTTTTATTGTTATTACAACGTTGTATGTTGCATTGGTGTGGGGGGTGGGGGCGGCTGGATGGATGGGTGGGTGGGTGGGTGGGTGGGTGGATGGATGGATGGATGGATGGATGGATGGATGGATGGATGGATGATGGATGATAGATGGATAGATGGATAGATGATAGATGGATAGAGGATGGATGGATGGATGGATGGATGGATGGATGGATGGATGGATGGATGGATGGATGGATGGATGGATGGATGGATGGATGGATGGATGGATGGATGGATGGATGGATGGATGGATGGATGGATGGATGGATAGATAGATAGATAGATAGATAGATAGATAGATAGATAGATAGATAGATAGATAGATAGATAGATAGATAGATAGATAGATAGATAGATAGATAGATAGATAGATAGATAGATAGATAGATAGATAGATAGATAGATAGATAGATAGATAGGCAAGCAGGCCTTGGGGAACAGAGACACCTGCATTTAGACAACCACAGTTAGTGCAATTAAACCATGTTTTTGTGTGATGGTTGTTATGATCCTATTTTGCATACTGGGGTGGGGGCAATTTCTTTTCCTGGCCAACCCTCAGTCCAGTCTTCACCACCTTTCTGCAGATGCAAATGTTTGGCAAAGCACCGACACTGGGTACCAAAGCTTCCTGCGTCCACACAGGCACCATACTGGCGCCGTGCAATTTGGGTAGCCACCAGCAGAGGGAGCTCTTGCAGGTGGCTCAGTTCCACACAGTTCCCTACCGAGGTTGGACGGACAGTTGCTGGGGATCAATCGCTCCAAAAGGCCCGTCCCAAAAAGGGGGGGATCAAAAGCCAAAGATTCAGTGCTTACTGGACTCCAGGGCCAGGTTTTCCATTGGGCAGGGCACGGAGATCGATTGCATGGCCTACGGCTCTCTGGGCGATCCCCACCACAATACTTGAAATGGATCGAGCGGTTCCCTCCGTCGTGGAGTAGCTGAATGCAGCGGACTGTTCGGATCTGATAACCGGAAGTCCCGCAGGTTTTGGTGCAGTGCTCCCATTCTTCTGATACCCAGCTTGGCGGGGAGGAGGAAAAGAACAGCTGTGAAACTTTTAGGCGACACTCACACATGCCAGAAACCCCAGCGCCAAAGACTGATCCCACCCAGGCGCACATAAATATTTTGGGACGCGCAGACGGCATTTCCCAGATGCAAAACTTCTGCTGACAGAATAGAGAATGGGAATTTTTAATAATTTACAGAGGGAGATTAAACAAACGCGGTGCGACATCTGAGGTGCGTTGGTAGTACACAGACAAATGGGTTGTGTTTGGAGCAACATGGCCCAGGAGGATGGAGCTGTCCAGGATGTTCAAGTGCTGAAAACTGGCTGATGCACAGGTGGAATGCAGAACTGTCCCACACACTAACTGCTGGTTCTCTGTCAAATAATTTAGTCTGGCTGGCAAAGTGTTCCCCAGGGGTTCGGCCAGAGAAACAGGATAGCCTTGTTTTAGATATCTGAAGGGATGTCATGTTGGTGAGGGAGCAAGCTTGTTTTCTGCTGCTCCAGAGACTAGGACCAGGAGTCATGGGTTCAAGGTGAAGGAAAAGAGATTCCACCTGAACATCAGGAAAAACTTCCTGACTGTCAGGGCTGTTCGACAGTGGAATGCACTACCTTGGAGTGTGGTGGAGTCTCCTTCTTAGGAGGTCTTTAAAGAGAGGCTGGATGGCCATCTGTCAGGTGTGTTTTGATTGTGTGTTTCTGCATTGCAGGGCTTGATAGTCCTTGAGGTCTCTTCCAACTCTATGATTCTAGGAACACTCACTATTAACTGGAGATGCAGGGTATTAAATCTTTATTATGAACTAGCAGACCAGGTGCTTGGAAGCAGCAGCAGCAGCAGCAGCAGAAGGCCATTGCTTTCACATCCTGCATGTGAGCCCCCGAAGGCACTTGGTGGGCCACTGCGAGTAGAAGATTGCTGGACTAGATGGACTCTGGTCTGATCCAGCAGGCTCTGTCTTATGTTCTTACTCAATAACACACAAAGGTGTTTCTCATATAAGATCAGACCCCTGGCCCATCCTCCTTGGACTAACAGCAGAAAGCTGGATATTGTTTGGGCCAGTGATCATCAACAAGTGGTTATGCACAGAGCAAAGCACCCTCTGGGGGGTATATTTAGGTAGTTTAAGGCACCACCTACGTTTGTAGAACACGTAGCGGTTTTAAAGTTGTCAGTTATGTATTGCAATGTTAATATGACATCGTGGTTCTTTTTGGAAGCTGCCCTAAGCTGGGATGTGGGGGGATGGTGGGTGCAAATTTGACAAATAAATAAATGGGGATCCAAAGCAACTTACATCATTCTCGTCTCCTCTCTTTCTCACCCTTTCTCACAGGGTGAGAAAGAAATTCTCCTTTCTCGCCCTGTGAGAAAACCTCTCACAGGGTTTCACAACAACCCTGTGAGGTAGGTAAGGTGGAGAGTGAGGGCCTGGCCCAAGGCCACCCAGCGAGCTTCCATGGCAGAGCAGGAATTTGAACAGGGGTCTCCCAGAACGCTCTAACCACTACACCACACTGGCTTGTTCTACTGCTGAATCCCACCTCTTGGCCTGTTCTTCCCCTTTCTACTATCAAAGGGAAGTGAATGTAGGGTGCAAAGGTCATGGGGCCATGTTTGTTATGAAGTCAGCTCATACTAGATCGTCCCACCAAATCTACAGCAATTGGTTTAGTACAGACATGGCATTTGCAGTCCAAAGTTGGACGTCTTTAGTCAACGGCAGGTCTTGAAGCTTAAGAAAGAGCTTTCTGTTTCCATGGTATCTTTTAAAGAATAATGCCTTGGAATGCTGCGATTCTTTCCCAGATAGTCGCGCCCACTGAGTTGGCTCCCATTTGGTCCAGAGCTCACCCCATCAGTTGCTGCTTTCAAACCCCGCACAGCTGGTTCCCCATACATTGTCGAATGTTCGGCAAATGCTTACAACGGTTGTGTGCATTCCTGAAGATTGCACATCCTGCGGATGGGCTTCGGCTTTTTGCTGGCTTCACAGAAGCTACGGTGGACCATTTTGCTATCGCTCTTCCGGCGACACCCGTACTTGGTGTACTGGAAACCTGGAATGAACAATAAGTGACGTTTGTGAGGGGGAGGGAAATACACCATTCAACACGCAATGGCAGAAAAAGAGGAAGATCAGTGGGGAGATTTCAGCTTAATGAGTTTCCGGAAAGACCACCCTGGAGCAGAAAGATCACCCTGGAATGCTAGTACCCATGACGGGGGACCCGTTCCATGCTTAGATATGGATCGTAAATTCTTAGAGTTGATCATGTACAGACGGCCTTTACACTGAGAGATTTTTGGTCTTTCTGGACCACTGTGGTGGTCCAATCTCCAACACTTTGGGTAGGTTTCTTTCCCTGCTCTGTACTCTGAGGATCCACTTTCTTTTTGAGCTACAGGCACATCAGAACTGCCACTAAGCTATTTGATCTCCCTGTTATTCTACCTATGTCCTGGTGTCTTTTAAGCCAGATGTAGCACTGTCTGTCTTTTAACCACAGTTAAGGATATTGGAGAGGGAGAGATGGGTTGTGGAGTCTTCTCCACTCCATTCCATCTCTTAGCTTAGATGGTAGCCTTGTTCAGTGCAAACCGCAGCTTAGATGGTAACGCTGTTCAGTGCAAACCACGGTTAGATGGTAACCTTGTTCAGTGCAAACTGCAGCTTAGATGGCAACCTTGTTCAGTGCAAACCGCAGCTTAGATGGTAACACTGTTCAGTGCAAACCACGGTTAGATGGTAACCTTGTTCAGTGCAAACCTCAGCTTAGACGACAACCTTGTTCAGTGCAAACCGCAGCTTAGATGGTAACGCTGTTCAGTGCAAACCACGGTTAGATGGTAACCTTGTTCAGTACAAACTGCAGCTTAGATGGCAACCTTCTTCAGTGCAAACCGCAGCTTAGATGGTAACACTGTTCAGTGCAAACCACGGTTAGATGGTAACCTTGTTCAGTGCAAACCTCAGCTTAGACGACAACCTTGTTCAGTGCAAACCGCAGCTTAGATGGTAACGCTGTTCAGTGCAAACCACGGTTAGATGGTAACCTTGTTCAGTACAAACTGCAGCTTAGATGGCAACCTTGTTCAGGGCAAACCGCAGCTTAGATAGTAACACTGTTCAGTGCAAACCACGGTTAGATGGTAACCTTGTTCAGTGCAAACCGCAGCTTAGATGGTAACGCTGTTCAGTGCAAACCACAGTTAGATGGTAACCTTGTTCAGTGCAAACCTCAGCTTAGACGACAACCTTGTTCAGTGCAAACTGCAGTTTAGATGGCAACCTTGTTCAGGGCAAACCACAGTTAGATGGTAACCTTGTTCAATGCAAACCACGGTTCCCTGTTAGTCAGGATTTCAAGTTGGAGTTTTGAAGCTTCTCAACAAACTCTGGAAACCAGAGTAAAATGTTGTTTGCAAGAAGAAGAGTTTGGATTTATATCCTGCCTTTCTCGCTTCAGCATGGAACGCTGTGGCCAGAATATTGGCTGACGTGGGTCACAGGGATCTTATAAATTCAAATTCATTCTATAGCACTCCTGTCTTTTGAGGATTAGAAAGGGAGGTCTCGCTGATGAAACCGGGGACCATCCCTGGATTAACGTGGGGTTTTAAAATAGCATGTTGGCACCAGTTGCCACCACAGCACAAGGATATTTCCTGAGTGACAGATAGTCAGCAGCAGCAGCCATTTTGTACTTGTGCCCACCATGCTGTGTCAGAATTCTAAAGCTGCCCGGAGGCTCAAAATTACACACACAATGGCCCTTCAAACACAGACACCTGAAAACGTTTTGAGGCAGGATATAAAAAATTTCCTCCAAAGAGTTCTGCATTGTTTTCCCCCAAAAATGTTTTGCTGGCGGCTGCAAAACGTTTAAAATCCATCCCCTTTTCTAAAGATTTTTTTGGCTAAAACATTAGTTAAAAGTGGGGTGCTGTGTGGTTTCCGGGCTGTATGGCCGTGTTCTAGCAGCATTCTCTCCTGACATTTCGCCTGCATCTGTGGCTGGCATCTTCAGAGGATCCTCTGAAGATGCTAGCCACAGATGCAGGCGAAACGTCAGGAGAGACGGCTGCTAGAACACGGCCACACAGCCCGTAAACCAGACAGCCCCCCAGTGATTCCGGCCGTGAAAGCCTTCGACAATACATTCGTTAAAAGGTCTCGTTCATGTGCTGTCATGTTAAGATGCCTGTTTGTCCCCTCACTCCTTGCCTGGAGAAGCCCCCTTACCCTGTTTTTGTAGGTTTCAGAGCATTTTTGAGATTTTTTTGTGGGGGGTGGGGGTGGGGGCTTAATCTTTACAGCATTGACTACGGAAGTCTTGGGGAGCTGCAGCCTGAGGCTGTGAAGCGTGAAGCACTGATTTGTCCACATACTGGGGGAAAAAACTGGGAAAAACAGAAAATGGCGGCCAGGAATCTTTTCAAGGGGTGAGTGCGGCCAAAAGGGGGAGGGAACCAAAAAAAAAATCGACAATACGTGGAATTGAAAAAAAGTTTTACAAAGTTTTACAGTTAGTTACCAGTAATCCGTTAACGATGTATAGCTTAGTATAAAATACTTACCGTATATACCTGTGTATAAGTTGACCAGTGTATAAGTCGAGGCACCTAATTTTACCACCAAAAACTGGGAAAATTTATTGACTCGTGTATAAGTTTAGGGCAGGGGTCAGCAACCTTTAAGACCCAAAGAGCCATTTGGACCTGTTTTCCACGGAAAAGAAAACACTTGGAACAGCAAGAGAGTGGGTGGAGGGCCCTTAGATTCGGAGGTTTCTATTAAGTTGGAGGTTTTGAAGGGGAAGCTTTTGTCAAGGGGGCAGGGAGGGGGGCAGTAGGGGGAGGGGGAGAGGATGGGGAAGGGATAAAATATGAGTCAATGTTTTTTTAATAAGGGGGTAGAGAGAAAAAGATATAGGCTCATTCCGCACATGCAGAATAATGCACTTTCAAACTGCTTTCAGTGCTCCTTGAAGCTGTGCGGAATGGCAAAATCCACTTGCAAACAGTTGTGAAAGTGGTTTGAAAACGCATTATTTTGCGTGTGCGGAAGGGGCCATAGTTATGTACTCGAACAGGGGTCTGCAACCTGCGGCTCTCCAGATGTTCATGGACTACAATTCCCATCAGGCCCTGCCAGCATGGCAGATTGGCGCCGCCAGGTAGCTGAGGGGCTGATGGGATTTGTAGTCCATGAACATCTGGAGAGCCGCAGGTTGCAGACCCCTGTACTAGAATGAATCAGATAATGGGAAAATATAGAATTTGCTTGTTCTCTCCTTATATGTTATTACTGAAAATCAATAAAGCTTATAATTTTTTTTAAAGAAAAAGTTTTACAAGCATTTTACAAACATTTTAGGAGTTTTGTGCGGAAAGGGCCAATGACTTGCCTCCTCCGCACGGCTTGGAGCACTGCGACCAACTCTTCAAAGCCCATTCAAAGGTATCCAGCTCCTCTTGGAGGACGTTGTTGCTGTTCACGTTGGGTACCGAATCCTCGTGGATGATGTATTTGTACGTCAGGCTGGACTGCGTGTCGTTGTCCTGAGGAACGATCTGAGGGAGGACAAGCAGACAACTTGGCGGGGTTGAAAAACAGGCGGGGGAAGTTCCCTGCATGGTGGAGATGCCGGGCTCAGTGGAGGGACATCTGCTTGGCGTGCAGAAGGTTCTGGGTTCAATCCCAGCCATCTCCAGCTAAAAGGATTTGGTAGTAAGTGACGGGGAAGACCCTGAGGGGACAATATTGAGCTCGATGGACCAACTGATATGGTAAGAGGCAGCTTCACGCGTAAAACATATTTAGGATTTTAAAGAACCAAATCACAGGATGTGGAGATATGGCAGTGCCATTTCCTACGGTCAAGGAAGATGAGATGCTGAGGGAAGCGTGATCATAGAATCAAAGAGTTGGAAGAGACCCCAAGGGCCATCCAGTCCAACCCCCTGCTAAGCAGGAACACACAATCAAAGCACTCCTGACAGATGGCCATCCAGCCTCTCTTTAAAGATCTCCAAAGGAGGAGACTCCACCACACTCCGAGGCAGTGAATTCCACTGTTGAACAGCCCTGACAGTCAGAAAGTTCTTCCTAATGTTTAGGTGGAATCTCTTTTCCTGCACCTTGAATCCATTGCTCCTTGTCCTAGTCTCCAAGGCAGCAGAAAACAAGCTTGCTCCCTCTTCGACATGGCATCCCTTCAAATATTGAAACATGGCTATCATGTCACCCCTTAACCTTCTCTTCTCCAGCCTAAACATACCTAGTTCCCTTAGCCACACCTCATAGGGCATGGAATCCAGACCTTTGATCTGGAAGGGCAAGGGGAAGGGGGCTAGGGAGCCGCGCCTTCCTCTTGGGAATGGCAACAGCGACAAGAGGCGACCGCCCTGTCGAACCGGGCCAAAAGGGGGAACATCTCTGGCCAGGAGCGGCCGCCTGGCAGAGCCCCACAGTAGATCGAAGCTCGGGACCGGGCACCCATCCTGCTGAGCTGTAGCATGTACCCGCATGACCAGATCCAGACCCATGCTTAACCTCACGCTTCTGCTCAATAAAATGGCTATGGCCAATTTATTACCCCAGCAATGGTGTGATGTGTATCATTATAGAGGGGCCTCGCACAAGAAGTGATCCACCCTCGGGCAGCAACGTATATTTTTCCTGTCCATCCCTTCAAGGAATTCAGGTGGGCATATATGGCTCTCCCCCATCCATTGGGCTTGTAAAGGTCACCCAGCAGGCTTCATGCGGAGGAGTGGGAAATCAAACCTTGTTCTCCATATCAGCGACCAACATTCTTAACCACTACACCACCAGGACATAGCAGAATAAAAACAGAACAAACAGAGAGGCAGCAAAACGTACCAACACAACGATGGCATCGTGCAAAGGGCCGTCGGTATGAAGCGTTTCTATGTCGTCTTCGACATGGTACTCCCACTCTATGCCCATGTCAATGAAGCTACGAGAGACGGATCCTTCCCCTTTGCTGTTCAGAATATAGTGGCCTGTAGCTTGGTTCTTAATGGCTAAAAGGAGGAAGGACAACAGACACAATCTGTTATGTAAACCAGAAGAGGCCCCTCCTCCCCAAATCGAGCACAGTCTTTACATCTGAATGTACCATAACCTTGTTACATTAGTTCAGCCATTCTCAACCAGGGTTCCGTGGTACCCTGGGGTGCCGTGAGCATGTCCCGGGGGTACCACGGCAACACTACCGCCCCCCCTCATTTTTGTGGTGTCTCCCACCGGCGCCAGCAAGGACATGGAGCTGGCCCATGGGGCAGGGCCTGCCACAAGGTCAGCAGCCACCCTGGGAGGGGAGGGTGGGGTGTGTGGCAAGCAGGGGCAATGGGAGGGGAAGGTGGAGGGTGGCGGCAGGGGTACCGTGAGATATGAAGAGTGAGGTCAAGGGTACCCTGACCTCGAAAAGGTTGGGAAACACTGCATTAGTTTAAGAAGGCAGTCATATAGGTCTACAGTGGAACACCTAGATTGCTACTGGACTGGAATTTCACTTTTTTATAATAGCATCTTGGTGACCCAGGTTCTGATCCCCAGTCTACTATGAAGCTGGCTGGCTGATCTTGGGACATTTATTTTCTTTCCCCCAGCCTAACAGTGCAATCCTAAACAGAGGCCTTTTCTGCACAAACATTTCAAAGTGTTTTGAGGCAGGAAATAAAATGTTTCCTTCATGGAGTTCCACACTGTTTTTACCCCCAAGTGTTTTATTCCCAGCCTCAAAACGTTTTAAACGAATCCCCTTTTAAATCGAGTCTCTGGCTGAAACGTTTTCAAAACATTTTCAGTTGCTGTGCGATCTACTGATTATGTTTCCTGTGCTTCTTTGCTTTCCCTGCACTTCCTCTTTGGCGCTATTTTCTGAGTTCCCTCCTGGCCTCTCGCCTGTTTTTCCTGCACCATTCCTGCACGTTTCTTTAGTTGAAGGTGTGGGGGGGGGGGGTGCTAATCTTGGAAGGATGGAATATAGAAGGCACAGAGAATCACAGCACGGAGCCGTGAAGCATAGAAGCAGCGATTGAGCGACACATTAAAAACGGGGATGATCACAAAATGGCAGGCCAGGAATCGTTTCAAGGGGATGAGTGCGGACACACATGATGGTAAAGGGAGGGGGGAATTGAAAATGATTTAGAAACGTTTTGGGGGATTTGTGCGGAAAGGGCAACTATCTCATGCCGGGTCTTCCTCTGTTCCTGCTGCCTTCCTCTTTTCCTTGCATTATTTTTTTCCCAGTGACTCTAGACTTACTGCTTCTTGACAAACTGTTTGCAGCTAAAAAGCTTACCAGCTCTTAAATCCCACTCTGTCGGATAAGGGAGCACATTTTATCTCCGTTTTTTTTCCTGTCTGGTGATAACAACAGGCCCTCTCTGTTGAACAAGACTGCCGCTCATCTCTGCAACTTAACTCTAGGACTGCTTTCCTTCTAGATCCGGCCCAAGCCCGGGATTGCGATTAATATCAGCAATTGACGGTAATGGCTTGCAGAGAGAAACCCAGCGGTTGCCAAAAGCTTCCTGTGGTGGCCGTCTACATCAAAGCAGCATTGCAGGCATTTCTTTAAGTCTGCTTGGTCGCTCCCCTGCAGCGAAGGGAAAGCAGATTCCCCCCATCTCTGCTTTTTTATCTTCAGAGCGCTCAGATGCTGCAAACTGTTAGCTTCGAAAAGCTTTGAAAACTGACAGAAGTGTCCCAAATTGATATTTTTTAAAATCCATGGCAACAGGAATAAGATGTACAAGGATGGAGCGAGCAAAGGAATATGTTTTGATATTATAAGTAGGATGTGGAATGATGTTTTTAAATGTGGGGGTGGTGGTGGTTTCCCTCTGGAAGAGGCTTTTGAACTCAGAGGCTGCAGCAAGAAAGGCCTGTTGATATTGACAAGCTGGAACGTGTCCAGAGGAGGGCAACCAAAATTGTCAAAGGTCTGGAATCCATGCCTTAAGAGGAGAGACTTAGGGAGTTGAGGATATTAAGTTTGGTGTAGAGAAGGCTAAGAGGTGACATGATAGCTATGTTTAGATATTTGAAGGGATGTCATGTTGGGGAGGGAGCAAGCTTGTTTTCTGCTGCTCCAGAGACTAGGACCAGGAGTCATGGGTTCAAGGGGAAGGAAAAGAAATTCCACCTAAACATCAGGAAAAATTTCCTGACTGTAAGGGCTGTTCAACCGTGGAATGCACTACCTCAGGGGGTGGTGGAGTCTCCTTCTTTGGAGGTTTTTAAAGAGAGGCTGGATGGCCATCTGTCAGGAGTGCTCTGATTGTGTGTTCCTGCATGGCAGGGGGTTGGGCTGGATGGCCCTTGGGGGTCTCTTCCAGCTCTATGATTCTATGGAAAACAAATTGAAACAATATGGTATCTCATAAAGATAAAATGGGTGCTTGCCTAACATTATGGGTGGAAAACCTTCCTACAGCCTTGTATAGTTTTTTTAAAAGTTACAAAACGATGGGCATATAAAGAGGAAACTATGTGAATCAGAATTGTTGAGAAGGGAATTTGTAAATAAAAGAATAGGGCTACACTGTAACAGAACAATTAAAGGAGATTTTTCAACCGAGGATAGTAGAATGTACTACTAATAAGTATTATCTGTTATATGTTTTTTGTCCTTACTGTGTTATATTTCTACTGATACAATACTATTTCTCGCATTGTTCAGTATGATCAATATATTAATACTTAAGTCCTGTTTCAGATTTCTGCTACTTTTGTACTATTATATTGTTTGATACCTCCTCATTCAATTGATTCTACTGCCTGACAGTAGGTAATCCAGTAAGTACAATATGTATTATCTGTTGCGTTTTTTTCTTATTCGTACTGCATTATATTTCTACTTGGACAATACTATTTCTCACATTGTTCAATATGTTACTACGTTCTGGTTCTTCTATCCTAGTGCTATTATTATTATTACTATTTATTTATTTGATCATTATTTTTATTATTATTATTTATTCGATTAGTTATTAGATACCTCCACACTCAACTGATCCTACTGCCTTACATTAGGTAATCAAC
The DNA here is from genome assembly GCF_021028975.2 of Sphaerodactylus townsendi. Classification (NCBI taxonomy): domain Eukaryota; kingdom Metazoa; phylum Chordata; class Lepidosauria; order Squamata; family Sphaerodactylidae; genus Sphaerodactylus; species Sphaerodactylus townsendi. The sequence goes on from NW_025950363.1 coordinate 1,452,174, forward strand.
CTTGACTCTCAGGCCCCTTCCGCACACGCACAATAATGTGTTTTCAAACCACTTTCACAACTGTTTGCAAGTGGATTTTGCTATTCCGCACAGCTTCAAAGAGCACTGAAAGCAGTTTGAAAGTGCATTATTCTGCATGTGCGGAATGAGCCTCAGTGACAGTGGCGTAGCTACCATGGTGTGGGGGACGAATGCCCTCGGCAGGCCGCTGTTTTGTCACATGGGGGCAAAAAATCACCCCCCGCACCCCTTTCCTTTTCCCCCTCGGCCGGGCCAAGCCGGGCCCAGTCAGGGGGCACGGGGGTGCCATTTTGCCCTGGGCGCTATTTTGCCCTGCTACGCCTCTGCTCAGTGAGAAAAGTGGATGATAAATAAAACAGATAAATAAAGAGTAGCATAGCTCACTGATAATAAAAAGCATCTCTAGACAGTGTTTTCAAGCATTCAGATTTTTGTAACCATTACGATATCCCTGTACGGTAGGCCATTATTACCCTCCCTGTATTGCAGGAATCTTCCGGAAAGTGGCTTCAGTATAAAGGCCGCTGCCAACGTCCAAGCGTAAGCACAGAAGCACTTACCAAGAATGTGAGGGGAGGCCTCGTCTTCTTGGAGAGACACATGTCTAGCACCCGGTGGGATGTCAAACATCTTAAGGTACCCTTTGGCATGTGCAGGAAGGCATTGGGAGAGCGCGGAGGAAGAGGAAGAAGAAGAAAGAAAACAAAAACCACAGCTAGAGTTAGTCAGCGGCAAGAAGAGGCAGGTCCCATTTGCAGATGGGGAGCATCCATCGACCCCTGAAGAGCTCTAAGCAGAGAAGGGATAGGTTTCGCCACATGGAGGTGGTTGCGAAGTCTTGCATTTCCTCCCACTGTGCGCAGAAGAGGGGAAAAGCAAGGACCTCGTCTTGTTGCAAACCTATCAGTCACTTACACCATTGTGATGACCAGATGACCATAACCATTTGGATCTTTCAGGCAAAGAATATATGCGACCTCGGATTTTTGGCGTCACAACAACACCGTTGTACAGGCCATCTTCTCACTTTTGATCATTCACTAAGCCCATCCTTTAACCCTGCAGCCTGGTAATTGTGAATCATGAAGGATCCATTTGTTTTCCCACTGATTTATTTATTTACTTAGTACTGTTAAACCCCGCCTTTCTCCTCAATGGGGACACAATGGGGACATCTTACTGACACAACAGCCCTGTGAAGTATGTTAGGCTTACAGGGTGTGACTGGCGCAAGACTACTATGGCAGAGTGGGGATTTGAAACCGGGTCTCTCAGATCCAACTGCAACATCTTAAGAAGATGAAGAAGAAAAGTTTGGATTTATATCCCACCTTTCTCTCCAGTAAGGAGACTCAAGGTGGCTTACAAGCTCCTTTATCTTCCTCTTCCCACAACAGACACCTGGTGAGGTAGGTGGGACTGAGAGGGCTCCATAGAACTGGGACTAGCCCAAGGTCACCCAGCAGGAATGTAGGAGTGCGGAAACACATCTGGTTCATCAGATAAGTTTCTGCCACTCAGGTAGAGGAGTGGGGAATCAAACCCAGTTCTCCAGATTAGAATCCACCTGCTCTTAACCACTACACCACGCTGAGAAAGCACAGCAACTGGCTACTGGAAACCAAATCCAGCACGCTGAGGATTTCATTCATCCCATTTTTTAGAAGGCAGATGGAAGAAGGTAATGATACGTTTTCAGATGACTGCCCTTTGAAGCGACGACCAAGAACTTCTCACAGGAAGCATAAAAGGTTTGCCCGTTTTTTTTTCTTTTGCAATGAGCATAAGTGACTTCTTGGCGGAGAGATACGAAGCAAAAAGAAAGAACGGTCTACGGTGGCCATGGATGCTCAGAATTCTGCAACTGGGTGACGCTTACCCAGGACATTTTTAGATTCTTTGGTTTCAGAAACAGATACGTCGCGGGCTCCTTTGGGCAAAGTGAACGCTCCTCTTGTCTTCCCTTAAACAGAAGGCCTTTTGTTAGTGACCGGGATGTTGAAGTCTTAAATTTTCATTGACTATCTATCTGTCAAACATATCAGGTACTGGTTGTGGTGGGCTTTTCGGGCTGTGTGGCCGTGGTCTGGTAGATCTTGTTCCTAATGTTTCGCCTGCATCTGTGGCTGACATCTTCAGAGGTGTATCTCAGAGAAAAGTGTGCTACACACTGTGTCCAGTGAGAAGGAAAGTTTAATTGGGTATATATTATCCATCTCCCAGGGTGGGAAATCAATCAGTAAGTGTTTGGATGGAACTTGCTATGCAAAGGTGTGGTTGACTGCATTGTATTGCTGGTGGGGTTTTCAGTCCATTGACATTCGTATTCGCACTTGAATTCCCTGCAGTAGCAACAGTATTAGTGAATGCAAATCCTGTGTCTGGATGGAGTTCATTGTCCATGAACCTAGCATGCCCCTGGTGTTTTTAAGTACTGGTAGCCAAGCTTTGTTAATTCTCAGAGTCTCTTCCTTCTTGTTGAAGTTGTCTTGGTGCTTGTGGATTTCAATAGCCTCCCTGTGTAGTCTGACATAGTAACCCATCCAAGTTGTCCAGAATTTCAGTGTTTTCAAATAAAATGTTATGTCCAGTTTTGTTTAAAGCATGTTCTGCTACTGGAGATTTTTCAGGATGGTTAAGCCGACAGTATCTTCTATACAAGCACGAAAGACACTGTCGGCTTAACCATACCCAACTAAACATTCCCTTCTCACTGGACACAGTGCGGAAAGGGTGACCCTGCACCAGCAGGAATCCTGCTGGTGGAGGGGTGGGGGCCATTCGCACGGGAGCGTGCGAGCGGCCCCCGCAGAGGCTGGCGCGGGAGAGGCAGCTCCACATGGAGCCGCCTCTTCCCCATCCCCCCACACTCACCTCGTTGTCCTGCGCCGCCCTGCTGGACTACTAAGACCTGCCCACGCTGCCCTCCGACATCCAGGGACAGTGAGGGAGGGTCTCAGCTGTGAGGTCAGAGGCCAAGAGCGGCCTGGGATGGCTTGAGGTATGAGTGAAATGAGGGCAGGGGAAAACAGCGTGTTCCCGGCGGTGCCGTTCGCACTGCGCCGGTGGGAACACACTGTTTTTTGGGGCGGCCTGACGCCGCTCTGGGGGAGGTGGAGGGAAGCCAGGTCGGCGCTGCTGCGTTTCAGTGTGTAGCGCACTTCTCTCTGAGACACACCTCTGAAGATGCCAGCCACAGATGCAGGTGAAATGTTAGGGACAAGATCTACCAGACCACGGCCACACAGCCCAGAAAGCCCACAACAACCAGTTGAGTCCGGCAGTGAAAGCCTTCGACAATACATATCAGGTACATTCACAATTCCACATTCAATGTTTTTACACGCAGCAATGCTGAATGTAGTCAATGAAAGTTAAGACTAAAACAAGCCATGAAAAATCAGTTAGATACTTGCAGATTTGGTTTTCCAGAATCTTGAGCCCGGTTTGGCATCTCTTGCTTAACTGTTTCCCTGTTGGAAGAAGTTGGTTAGACTTTTGGGGGGCTAATTCCTGGAATGCCAAAGGAAACCTAATGATAAAAGGCAAACGTTCCTGTGGAAGGGAAGATCAAATGGTCACTTGTCTGAAACACTGACCCCAAGGACAATGACCAATCAGACTTTCCCCATTAGTTTTGTGAGTCTTCAACAGATCATGTGAATGGTTCAGATATGGGTCCAGGCCTTACAGCCACATAGCTTAGAAAACCTTCAAAAAGTGTATCGAGCCAAGAAAAGCTCAACTGTATTATGAACAGTTCACAAGACTAATTCATGTAAATCCAACAGAAAAGACCATTTCCAGTTGCATGAACTGATGTAAGTATAATGTGTGTGTGTCTGTGCAAAATGCAGTCAGGTCTCAGCTGGCTTATAGCGACCTCTGGTGGGGTTTTCAGGGCAAGCGGTTAAGCAGGGGTAGTCTGCCATAGCCCGATTTCATCAAATCTCAGAAGCTAAGCGGGGTCAGTACTCGGGTGGGAGATCACCAAGGAAGACTCTGCAGAGGAAGGCAATGGCAAACCACCTCTGCTTCTTGGTTGCCTTGAAAGCCCCTTGCTGAGATCGCCATGAGTCAGTTGTGATTTGACGGCACTTTACACACACATACACACAGGGTTCTGGGATTCAGGTCTGTTTAGCTTTCTGCACCCACGGGCCCTTGATTACACCTATTAGTATAACTAGTATAATTCCTCCCTCTCTTTTCTTCTTTCCCCCCTATTTTTGTACTTTATTTTGGTATTGTAAGCTGCTTTGGGTCCCCATCGGGGAGAAAAGTAGGATAGAAATAAACAGATGCAATAATGTTACCAATAACTATTTTCTGTAACGAATAATACGATATTGTAATATAACAATTTTCTGGTATTTAATGGTGCTCAACATTTGCTACTTGGGCAGTTGACTGATCTGTTAAGTGGTTAAGCTAGACTTGAAGAGGACAACATCTTCCAAGTATCCCGTCCGTCCGTCCGTCCGTCCGTCCGTCCGTCCGTCCGTCCGTCCGTCCGTCCGTCCGTCCGTCCTTCCTTCCTTCCTTCCTTCCTTCCTTCCTTCCTTCCTTCCTTCCTTCCTTCCTTCCTTCCTTCCTTCCTTCCTTCCTTCCTTCCTTCCTTCCTTCCTTCCTTCCTTTCTTTCTTTCTTTCTTTCTTTCTGCATGGTATAGTGGTTAAGAGCAGGTGCACTCTAATCTGGAGCACCAGGTTTGATTCCCGGCTTTGCCACTTGAGCTGTGGAGGCTTTTCTGATGAACCAGGTGACCTTGGGCGAGTCACAGTTCTTCGGAGCTCTCTCAGTCCCTCACAGAGTGTTTGTTGAGTGGGGGGGAAGGGAAAGAAGATTTCAAGCCCCTTTGAGTCTCCTTTCAGGAGAGAAAGGAGGGATATAAATCCAAATTCTTCTTCTTCTCCTCCCTTCCTTCCTTCCTTCCTTCCTTCCTTCCTTCCTTCCTTCCTTCCTTCCTTCCTTCCTTCCTTCCTTCCTTCCTTCCTTCCTTCCTTCCTTCCTTCCTTCCTTCCTTCCTTCCTTCCTTCCTTCCCTGCTTCCTTCCTTCCTTCCTTCCTTCCTTCCTTCCTTCCTTCCTCCCTCCCTCCCTCCCTCCCTCCCTCCCTTCCTTCCTCCCTTCCTTCCTCCCTCCCTCCCTCCCTCCTCCCTCCCTCCCTCCCTCCCTCCCTCCCTCCCTCCCTCCCTCCTTCCTTCCTTCCTTCTCACACTCCCACCCACTGACTGTCCTACCTATCTACCTACTAATGTACTTAACGTTTCCACTTCTGGGCAGCCTTCGATATCTCAGAATGCAGAGAGGAGGTCACTCATGACTACCTTCTACCACACATCTTCAACATTGCAAAAAGTTCTGTGTGTACATTCCTACTCTGTATGCCCATGGACCAGGGGTCTTCAAACTATGGCCCTCCAGATGTTCGTAGACTACAATTCCCATGAGCCCTACCACTTGGCCGTGCTGGCAGGGGCTGATGGGAACTGTAGTCCATGAACATCTGGAGGGCCATAGTTTGAAGACCCCTGCCATAGACCATTCCCTGATACAAAAGAGAACAGGGAAACTCCGAATCATGAGGAACTCCATGCACGGGCTGAGATGTCCATGTCTGCAACAGAGCAGCTGAACAAAAAGAGTTATTTTTTTTTAAAAAACCCTTGAATGACAGCTCTAGCATAGCGACCAGGAGCAACAGGGAGGTGGAGTTATCCCTACCAGGCTTCTTTGGGGTCCGCGTGAAGGTCCCTTTTACCGTCCGGCAATGAGAATTATCTCCTCCACATACTCCGCACTTGTCCTCAGCTTTGTTGGACCCGATTTCCTTGTCGCAGCCGACCCTCTGCAGAAAGAAGGTCAACCCACAACACCAGAAGCTCAGAAGTACGGGAGGCAGCATTTGGAAAAGCAGAAAATTCGGCTCAAGTTTTGCTGCTGTTGACTCATAAACATAATGCAAGGTAGCGTGCGCTCTGCGGTTGCACTCAGCAGAAATGGGATCCCAGGCCAGGGGCGTGCCACCTGGGGGGACATATGGGGTCAAATGTCCCCGGGCTGTGGCCATTTAGTCACGTAGGGGGGGGAAATCAACCCCCACCCCTCCTTCCCCCTGTGTCTGTACACTGACTTCAAGACCTGCTGCAAAAATAAATGTTGTTTGGTTGTGTTGAGGGAGGGTGGCCGCCCACGAGCCCCCCCCCCCGAAAACTCAGACTTTGCATTGGGATACATTTTCCCTAGATACGCCTCTGTCCCAGCCCAGAATTCAGGATCCTGAGAAGCTCCATTTTTAGTACCAAAAACAGAGATGCAAGATGCTAGACCAGCCATTCTCAACCAGGGTTCCCTAGTACCCTGGGGTGCCGTGAGCATGTCCCAGGGGTACCGCGGCAACACTACCGCCCCTCCTCATTTTTGTGGTGTCTCCCACCGGCGCCAGCAAGGACATGGAGCTGGCCCATGAGGCAGGGCCTGCCACAAGGTCAGCAGCCACCACCACCCCCAGTGCTTTCCTTCACCCTGGGAGGGGAAGGTGGGCTGTGTGGCAAGCAGGGGCAATGGGAGGGGAAGGTGGAGGGTGGCGGCAGGGGTACCGTGAGATACGAAGAGTGAGGTCAAGGGTACCCTGACCTCGAAAAGGTTGGGAAACACTGTGGTAGACCAAAAGTTTGATGAAATTTTAGAAACCCCCAAAGGGACTGAATATGGTGGTTTTCCGGAGCTCAGAACCCTTCCACAGCACCAGAAGAATCAGAAATACAGTATCTAAAATTATATGCAGATACAATGCTAAAGGTATACACCTCATAGAGACTGTGCAATTCTGTTTTCCTGAGTTGTTCAACACAGATCTCTTATTTCCCCTTTCCATGTATGCCTAAATATCACTCCTGGTTATATCCGCAGGACTTTTTGAACACTAAGAAGTACAACAAACATTAAAGGTATCCTAACTCTTTCAGAACCGTGTGCTTACCAAGTGTGACCCTTTTCTGGCCCTCTCACTTGAAAGTTTCCACCTGAGGTTTGACCAGGGACTTCCGGAAGACAAAATAAATACGCTTTGTGTCAGCCTAGAGTCCTGACCTTTCAAAAGGATCTTTCTAAAAACATTCTCAGAATTGGAAATATTTTTTCCCCAAAACATCTCAAGGTTTCTCTCAGCCTGCCTTGGAGAAGCTCTAGTTCAAAGGAGCGACTGGAAGACAAAACAAACCCGGACAACCACAATTATTGCTCACCACACATTCTCCGCGGACACAGATGCTGAAGGGGTCTTTGTAGGAACAGCGAGTTCCGTCGTGGGTCAGTTGCTTCATGTAGGCAACGTCTCCCGTCTCTTTGGATTGGCAGTAAAGCTGGCATCTCTTGCTGGCTACAGAAAGCAGGAATCGCTTTATTAGTTGCTGAGTCTCATCACTGTCTCTGAGATCCAGCGTGGTGTAGTGGTTAAGAGTCATGAATTTTAATCTGGAGAACAGTGTTGGATTCCCTACTCCTTCACAACCCCATGTCATAAAAACATAAGAACATAAGAACGAGCCTGCTGGATCAGACCAGAGTCCATCTAGTCCAGTGATGGCGAACCTTTTTGAGACCGAGTGCCCAAACTGCAACCCAAAACACACTTATTTATCGCAAAGTGCCAACACGGCAATTGAACCTGAATACTGAGGTTTTAGTTAAGAAAAAATGGTTGGCTCTGAGGCGTGTGTTACTCGGGAGTAAGCTTGGTGGTAGTTGTTGGCTTTGTCTGAAGCAACCATGCAATTCTTCAAACGGGTGAATCACGACCCTAGGAGGGTTTACTCACAAGCAAGCCACATTGCCAGCACATTGTCAGCTTACTCCCAGGTAAAGGATCATGCTTTAGTTCTTTGCATGAAAATCAGTGGAGTTTAACAGTGCTTAACAGGGTTACCTATACTGCTTCCCCAAAACTAGGTCTTAGGTTTAATGCTAATAATCGAGCCCAGCAGCCCAGGCCAGCCTAGATGTGTGTGCGTGTGGGAAGGGGGGGGCAATTTCCCCCCACATGATGAACACTGTGCATGCCCACAGAGAGGGCTCTGAGTGCCACCTCTGGCACCCGTGCCATAGGTTCGCCATCACTGATCTAGTCCAACACTCTGCTACTCGCAGTGGCCCACCAGATGCTTTTGGGAGCTCACTTGCAGGTGGTGAAAGCAATGGCCTTCTGCTGCTGCTGCTCCCGAGCACCTGGTCTGCTAAGGCATTTGCAATCTCAGATCAAGGAGGATCAAGATTGGTAGCCACAGATCGACTTCTCCTCCATAAATCTGTCCAAGCCCCTTTTAAAGCTATCCAGGTAAGTGGCCATCACCACCTCCCGTGGCAGCATATTCCAAACACCAATCACGTGTTGCGTGAAAAAATCAGAATCCCAAAGGTGCCCAAGGGCACAAAAACGCTGAGAACCCTTGCTCTAAGGACCACAGGTACATCGTTTTGTTTGAACGGCAATAATTTGAAACCTTCAGGGTCTGCAGTCTGCTCTGAAAACTCTGGCTGCTGCAAAATGTCTCCTTCAGAGCAGACAAACTTTTAAACAAACCTTTTGTACATTTTGGAAGCACAGACATATGCAATTTATGCCACCCTGGCCTTGAGGCTTATTTTTTTCACAAACGCAAGCCTTTATTGGCATACAAAACAGGACAAATTTTTACAACAAAACAAGGTTAAGAAATGCAGTTAAAATTACGAATTTCCAGTATAAAATTTGCAACAGTTTCACAAAAGAGCACATCAGAGCTGTTCAGGAGATTGGGTATCTTATAACACTCCTGCCACTGAGAACATTGCAAGAAAATGGAATTCATGTATTTCATGCGTATCTTATTGTATACAAACAGAGCTTGAGGCTTATTTGAGACAGGTACATGTCTGGGTTCCAGTTAGCTGAGTGAACTTTCATTATATTATATTATATTATATTATATTATATTATATTATATTATATTATATTATATTATATTATATTATATTATATTATATTATATTATATTATATTATATTATATTATTTATTTATTTATTTATTTATTATTCAACTTATATACCGTCCTCCCCTGGAGGGCTCACAGGACCTTCCCTTTGTATACAGGACTTTTATCAGTGTTATTAGGGTTGGTATTTCAGATACCTTGTGGTACTGTTTTTGGACTTGGACACTTATTAGACTAATAACAAGACTTCATCTGAAAGTCGAGAGCAATTGCTTTGGGCCTTGGTCAGTGTAATTTCTATTGGGTTGCACAGTGTGCATTGATCTCTGCCTAATTCAAATGGTGGGTTCATTTTCTGTGAAGAAAGTGCGTTCATTCCTTTAAATTTACCTAGAAATCATTTATCTTGTATGGCAACCACTGGGTCTTGGGCCGTAAACAGCGCAACCTTTTGGCCCTCATTAAAGTTGTACACTGTGTTTGTGTTTACATAACGGAAATTGGATTTTACGCCACATTCCAACACTGGGTGTTTCCCCACTCACCCTGATCCCCCCTATGCCGGGCGCTTCTCTCAGTGCGCGGCATCCCAGGTGCGCGCCCGGGCGTCCCCACGACCCCGCGCTCTGCACGGGGTCATCAAAAGGCGCTGTTAAGAAGAGCGCCTGGGATGCCGCACGCTGAGGGAGCGCGACAGCAGCAGCGTCGGGGCGGTTGCGCTGTCGCCGCCCCTGTCGTGGGGAGTGCCGGGGGACCCCGCGCTACTCTCCTCAAGTAGTGCGGGGCTTAAGGTAAGTGGGGAAAGGCCCTCTGACAGATGGGTCTTAACTACCAAGAATGATCAGGTGGGGACATCTCCCTCTTTGAGGAAAAACTAGAGGAAAAACTGCTATAAAACTCTGACATGCAGCTAGAGTAATTCACACTTCAGACTTAAAGAATTCAGACTTGCAGACTTGCTACAAAATTTATTCATTTGCCTTGGGCTGGATAGCCCTGCAGGGTATTTGTGCTTTGATACTTGGAACTGTCTAGAGCTGTTTGTATTTTCTTTTCTTTCTTTTTAATCAAATTTTTAAAAACTCAGCTGTTTGAGAGTATCTGGATCAAGGACCCTGTTTTTCAGTACGTTACTGGAAAAATGGGCACCCTCTGGGCAATTCCTCTTTTCCTTCACATTTTCTTCCTCCTGGGCCTTAATGAAGCCCAAAAGGCATTTTTGATCCAGAAAATGGTGCATGAATGAGAGGTAACCACCGTTATCCACTATCACAGCCTTGATGTAACAGGGTTACGTTTTAACCGATGCTGAGCGGCACCTGGCATTGCCTCTCCCAAATATTTATGCAATCGTCAAGTCGCCCATCAAAGTTGTTCCTTGACCAGTGCAGAAAGGGAGGGAAAAGATGCCAACAATTAAAACCATCCATTCATGTTGGGGAGGGAGCAAGCTTGTTTTCTGCTGCTCCAGAGATTAGGACCAGGAGCAATGGGTTCAAGGTAAAGAGATTCCACCTAAACCCTTCCTCCAGCTGTCCGGGCCCTGCGGGATCTTGGTGAGTTCCGCAGGGCCTGTAAGACGGAGCCGTTCCACCGGGCTTTTGGAGTGTCCGGCCGCTGATGTGCCCCCCTCTCCCCCCTTCTACTCTAGTTTCCTGTACTGGGGTCCCTTTACCACCTATGGGACCCCTCTCCCCCCCTTCGGGAAGGTTTTTAATATGGACTTTGTTGCCGACGCTGTTTTTATATGTTGATCGATGTTGTATTTATTTTAAATGGATTTAATTGTAAGTTTTAATTTGTTGTTCACCGCCCAGAGCCCTTCGGGGGTAGGGCGGTATAAAAAACTCAATAAATAAATAATAAATAAATAAATAAATAAACAGCAGGAAAAACTTCCTGACAATAAGGGCTGTTTGACAGTGGAATGCACGACCTCAGAGTGTGCTGGAGTCTCCTTCTTTGGAGGTTTTTAAAGAGAGGCTGGATGGCCATCTGACAGGAGTGCTTTGATTGTGTGTTCCTGCATGGCAGGGGGTTGGACTGGATGGCCCTTGGGGTCTCTTCCAACTCTACGATTCTATGAATCCAGTTTCAAAATAAAGTTGAGAGATTATCTTGGTTAAACCAAAATTCAGGAAGAAGGGAATGCAACACACAAAGATAAATTTTGGTACAGGACAGGGAAACAGGGAAAATCTCATCCCCTGTTGTAAAGATTTCCATCCCAGTAAATGACTCCTCGAGAGGAATGATGGCATTGTATATCCCTAACTTGTCAGATTTTGCAAGGTAAGGAGGGTTGGTACTTGGATGGGAAACCACCAAGGAAGGCTCTGCAGAGGAAGGCAAACCCCCTTTCCTTTCCACTTGCCTTGAAAGCCCTTGTAGATGACTTATTTCCCAATCATTGAAACAGGTGACAGCATCTTCCTTCCCTGTTCCTTTAGCAATGGCCCACACTAAGGCTCATTCCGCACATGCAGAATAATGCACTTTCAAACTGCTTTCAGTGCTCTTTGAAGCAGTGCGGAATGGCAAAATCCACTTGCAGACAGTTGTGAAAGTGGTTTGAAAATGCATTATTTTGCCTGTGCGGAAGGGGCCTAAGTCTGAAGAAGAGGGACAAAAGCAAGAAAGCAGGGTGGTTTACCATCGGGATGCTCGTATGGAAGCCAGTGGTGCTTGCTGCTCTGATACTCAAAATGGGAGTTGCGCTGTTGACACTGCTGAGCCCGGAAGTCTTCGTAATGCTTCGGACATTCTTCCATGTTGCAGAGCTGGTACTCAAAGTTGATGCCTGCACAGTCTTGCCCCCCGTTCACTGGCCTTAGTGGGGTTAGAAAAGAGACCACATTACGGAGATTCAGAAGTTGTTATCACAGATCTTATTTTTCCCCTTCCAAGAAGAAGGGTTTGGATATATACCCGCTTTCTCTTGTGTAAGGAGACTCAAAGGGGCTTACAAATACCTTTCCCTTCCTCTCCCCGCAACAGACATCTTGTGAGGTAGGTGGGGCTGAGAGAGTTCCAAAGAACAGTGACTTTCCCAAGGTCACCCAGTAGGAATGCAGGAATGCGGAAACACATCTGGTTCACCAGATAAGCCTCCGCCACTCAGGTGGAGGAGTGGGGAATCCAACCCGGTTCTCCAGATTAGAATCCACCTGCTCTTAACCAGTACACCCTGCTGGCTCCCAACACACGCACGCACGCACGCACATACGCACGCACGCACGCACGCACGCACCCACCCACCCACACACACACACACACAGAGGCATGTCTGTTCTGGGAGAAGGAGATACAATGTTGGTTCCCTCCAGGGTCCCAAGTCACAATGCGTAGCTTTTTAACCCCTATCCCCACCCCAAATACAAATGCTTGGATGCAGCAGGTACCAAGCCTGATTTACATGGGGTTGTTGCACTGGCGTGTTCTGAAGCGGACGCCGGTTCCGCACGTCCGTGAGCAGGAGCCAAATTTCGTCCAAGCCCCCCAGTTGCCGTCTTGCTGTAGTTGGTTTGTATTCTTCCACATGCAGTGACCTTTATAGCACCACTAAGGGAAGACAAAACAAAACAAAACAAAACAGACTCTTGGAATTTATTTTAGCACCTTGTTAATTCGACCTGCACAGAAGGTTCAAGCAAAATTCAAAGTGCTGAGCTAAGTCCTAAATGGCTGGCACAAGAGATGCCATCTCTCATATCAACAAACTCAGAATTATAGATGTTGAGAGGCAACACGACCTCAATAAACTTAAAAACCCTATTTTTAGTAAACGAATGCTAAACAGACTCTCAATAATGCCTTATCTTACTTCTCTGTT